>NC_133548.1:15280000-15500000 GCF_048773025.1 Camelus bactrianus
ATCAAAGCCCAAGTTTGTATCCCTATGTTTAGGGACTTTTCACTTTGACTCTTTGGAGAACTTTAACCTAATTCTTGGATGGGAGGTGGTATACACAACAAATGTTCTACAGGGCCTTAGCCAATGTAACTCTTGACTCTACTTCTCCACTCTGTCAGTGAATTAATTTGTGCTTTTAAATAATCAATTCCCTTTAATTTATTCCCTTCTCCCTAGGGTCTGTGTTTTTTTCAAATTTCTTTTATGATTCTAGGATTCTGACTCATCTTTCATACGTTTATTGAAAGTTTTCTGTGGTGAAAGGGCTGGTACTAGGCCCACGGAGGATGCCGAGGATGAAAACCTTACAATGTTACTTCCCTGTGACTAGTCATCACCTACAAGATGTGCAGGCTTATTAGCCCTAACATCTTCGGTGGCTCATTCTTGATTGCCTCTCTTGCATCCTTTCCTGCCATGCATACCCTCTGAGTTCCCTGATGTTGCCTTAATTCACTGGGCTCTCTTAAAACTCCATGTGTTTGCACGTGCTTCTTTACAGCTGGAATTCTCTTTACTCTTCGCCTGGTGAATTCCTGCATATCCTTTGAAGACTTTGCTACATATCCTTTGAATAAAGATTCTCTAAAGCTTTCCTTGACTTCTTTCCACTTTCCAGGCAGAGTTAGATATCCCTCTTCTGTGTACCCATGGTATTTGTGCCTGCCTCTCTCTTATTTGTACTTATTGCATTGTATTGTAATTATATATTTGTCAGCTCCTCGAGGACAGGGAGTGTGTCTTGCTCTTATTTGTGCCCCTCAAGCCTAGCATGGTAGATATGTAACAAGCATTTTTGAATGTATTCATGATGCTTTCAAGAAGCTAGTAGTCTAGTGGGGTGGCCAAGTATGATGGTGTTTTACCATTAAAAGGAGATTTCCGTTCAAATAGTTCAATTCCTCCTTTTTTGGGGAAAAATATTCTCAATATTGTTTCCTACTTAATGCTTTAAGAACATTCAATAACATTATTACCTCTTTTCCAATTCAGAGCAGCTTTATCTTCGTTCCAGGAAAGGAAAACGTCTATGAAGTGAAGTAGCATAAACTAGTAAATGAGTCTGGGTCCGGCAATCTGGAAATGTAATATATCTAGAAAGAGTTTTCCTCTGCAGTGTTGCTCTATCACTTAGCTCTTTCTGTTGTACCTTCTTTGAGTCCTCTTCAGGTTTCTTCTCCTGACCTTGTAAAACACGCTTACATCTCTCGTAAACAACAACAAAATTCCTTCATTTCTTAATTTCTTCCTGCCATTGCCCTCTCTTTCCTCTCCATCCCTTCACTGTTAAACTTACTAAATTATTAAACATTATTAAACTCAGGCTCTATTTGATGTTACTTTTCCTCTGCCTTTTAGTCCTTTATCGGCCTGGAATTCTACTGTAATGAACTCACTGAGACTTCTGGTAACATAATTGCCAAATCTAAAGGAAGTTTTTCACACTTCATCTTACTTGAACTAACTGTAGCATTTCATCTTAATGACCAGTATCTTCTTCAGAGAACCAAGAGCCTTCCTTTCCTGGTTCTCCTTTTACCTCTTTGAATGCATCTACTCAGTTTCCTTTTCAGGCAATTCTTCCTCAGCCTACCTTTAAAAATTAATATTCTGTGATATTTTATTCATGTCTTCCTTTTCCCCTAACTCTGTTTTTCCCCAGTGGGTGATATCCTGCCTTAAACCACCACTGAGTGCCACCACTCCAAACCTTTATTCCTCTTCCTTTCTCTTTCCTGCACTCCGAACAGATGTGCATTTTCAGCTTCTGCTGACTGGATGTCCCAAAGCTCTATATTCTCCAAACAGAACTCCAAATCTCTCCCCTTCAAATTCTACTTCTCCTTCTTTCACTTTTTGGTTAATGGTACTCCATTCATCCAGTGGCCAAGCAGAAACCTGGAAATTATCACGGACTTCTTTCTCTGTCTCCCTTGGTTTCTCATCCATAATTACCAAGTCCTGTTTATTCAGGCTTCTCAGTATTGCCCATACTCTCCTACTCCCTTTCCATGGCGTTGCCTTGCATCCAGTCCCTATCTTTTGAGATCAACCTTTCCACTATTTTCAGGACAATCTAAAGTAAAACCCTTGTATGTTGCTTTCCTGCTGGAGATTCTTCAGTCAGTAGCTCACCTTCCCTTGTACTCTAGGAAAAAGTCCAATCTCCTTATGATGGCTCAGAAAACCCCGCTAAATTATCTCATCCATACCTGCCTCTCCACCGAACTCATATGTACCTTTTCATCCAGACTTGCCACATACACATTTTCTTGGTTATGCTCTATAGCTTCTTTGACCTGGGATGTTCTTTCCTATCTTCTTTGCTTAGTGCAAACCTTCTGCTTTTTGAGACCATAGGGTCATTTTCAGGACCATATAGTACAGAAATAGCTGCACAAGAAAAATTGAAAACAAATAAATGAGGATGCATTAGCAAGTAAATATAAAAGCTATATATTCGTATTGTGAGGTGCTTAACTGAATAGAAAGATGTTTGGAAGGTGAAGAAAGCAAATTGTAAAACAGATGTACACTATGATTCATTATTTAAAATACAAAATATTTTAAAACCATTTTTGTATATATACATTCATGATCATTTATACTTGGAAATATGTGGGAAAAGGTCTACACTATCTAGAATCATTTACATGGAGCTGTTAACAGGTTACCTCTAAGAAACGGGATTCAAAAGAGGTGACCAAGGAAGCTGGCACTTTTAATTTTGTATATTCTTTTTTTGTTTGTTTTTTGAACTATTGAAGTATAATATAAATACAAAAACTTATACATATATGTATTCATTTATATGTATGTACATATGGCTCAGATACATTTTTACAAACTGAAACACCCAGGTGACTAGCACCTATATCAGTGTCTGAACATTACCATCACCACAGAAACTGCTTTGTGCTTTCTTCAGTTCACTGCCCTCCTCCACCAGAGAAACTACTGTTGTGACTTCTGACAGCCTAGATTAATTTTGCCTATTTAAAATCAAATAGGGTGTACTATTTTCTGTCTGGCTTATTTTGTTCAGCATTATGTTTAAAAGATTATATCTGTTTCTTTGGAAGTTTTTTAAAAACTTTAAAAAATAATTATAGAGTCACAGGAAATTGTCTTTTGAAATTTGAAATCACTGAAGAATGAAAGTGTGTCATCTCCTGGATATACCCACCCTAAAATTTCTTGATATTGTTAAATGTGTTCTCTTGTGAATTGATAGTTTCTTGCTCTTGTCACATTTCATTAATTATTTGTTTGTGTATTTATCTCCCTTCTAGATTGTGAGTCCCTAAGTACTGTGTTCCTTTCATCCTTAAAACCCAGTGTATGCCTAATGCTCCACACACAGTGGTACTTAAACAATATTTGTCAAAGAAAAGCAGGAGGTTCTATTCTGTGTGTTCTAGGCTCTGCCATGTATTTACTGGTCTGTGTCTATTGAACCTCTGAACTGATTTCCTCAGCTGTAATATGGGCATATAATTGTGTCAGTTCCTATGCTTTTTAGCTGCACGTAACCGAGCACCCAGCTAAAAGTGGCTAAAACACTAAGTGGACTTAGTAATTCGCATAGTACGTTGCTAGAGTTGTCCAGTTCAGCATCTCAGCAGCACATCAGAACCCATGTTCTGGTCGTCTTTCTGTTCTGCCACCTTAGCAAGTCAGCAAACATTGCTTGTCACAGTATTGCTGCTGCAGCTTCAGGCTTCATATCCTCCCAGTTCTTATATGTCGCTTCTTAAGAGCAAGGAAAAACTTAGTTAAAAGACTTTGAACAGACTTTGCATCTCACTGACTGCAGTTTTGTCACATGCCAATGTCTAAAGTAGTGACTGGCAGGAAGAGTGGATCCAAGAGTGATTTATATCCTGGAGCTGAGGATTCACCTCTCAAACATTCGGAGGCTAGATCCACAAACAATACTAGTTTTTGTTAGCAAGGAAAGAGATGGAGAATAATGGATTTTAAAAAGCAGTCAGCAATGTCTGCCTTCATATATATTAGTTTTCTCTCCTAATATAAATTAAATATAATGTATATTTGAAGATGTGTGAGCCCTTAGTACTTGTTAGTGGTTTTGTGGATTATTTTAGAAAAGTCTCCCTTTGCCACCCTAGCTTGAAACCCGCTTTAGGGCAAGGAAAGTAAAAATAATTTTATTCTTTGCCAAAGTAATAAATTATTATAAGGGCAAATCTGTTACCAGGAAAATAATGTAATTTATTTCAAATGTGAACTATAAATTATTTTGAAGTTTTTTGATATTTAAAAATTATGTCTGTAAACTGTCATTGTCATCACTTATTAATAATATTCCATGCCTTTGAAGCATCGCAGCCTGATGTCCCTTGGTTAACAGTACCTTCACCACCTGCGTTATTCAGGAAAACCCAGTGGTATTCATGGATTTCAGTTTTCTAAAGGTTTAACGCTATAAATGACAGACCAAATCACAGATTCATGCCTGCCTGCCTGCCTGCCTGCTTTCCTTCCTTCCTTCCTTCCTTCCTTCCTTCCTTCCTTCCTTCCTTCCTTCCTTTCTCCCTCCCTTCCTCCCTCCCTCCGATTAGGGTAAGAGAACCAGACAGGAAAAAGAAGTTTACTCTTGAGCTATTGTCTTCATATGGTGGCTGATTAGATGAGAGGCTGCCCTGCAGAAATACCTTTACAGAGGCTATGTTCCCCAAAGTTGATTTACTGTAAGTTCAGGAAGCAAATGCTTGTGTGAATCAGCAGGGTTTGGCTAACCTCTCTTATACTTAGCTCTATCTGAAAATGACTGAGTTGTTATTAGTTTCTATAAGGTAAGCACCAAACTCTAAAACTCTAAAAAATGAGGCCCTAGAAATCTTCAACTAATGTGTTTAATTTGTCACCTTTTCTCCTACTCCCACTTCTATCACCTTCTTAAAAACCTCTCTTCCTTTACCAAAACAAACTATATCATTTTGACCAAGGAGAACACCAAAGGTAGAGATCAGTTCTGTACTTACTTCTCCCATGAGCAGTGAATGATTATTGCTGATCTCATTTTATGTATTTTTTCTGTTATCTGATACAGTAATTGGAGGAGAAATTAACACTACCTTTCCTATGGAATCATCAGGCACAGATAAACTTATCCTGAAAAGTTGTATTGCCTGAAGGGAAAGAATTGAGTGAAATTGGGGGAATGCATTAATTGACAGAAATAGACATTCGTTTTTCTTTGTGTCTCATTTATTATAGATTCTAGAAGTTGGGTCATGAACTTGAGACACATTTATGAAGATTTTGAGTTAATCTATCACTTGCTTATAATTAAGAATGAGGTAGCAGTCTTACTTCTTTTTTAAAAAAATATTATTCAGCAGTTCACCTTTTCCTTAGAATGTTTGATTTTTTTCATCTGGAGTGAAATCTTCGAGACTATTACTCACACTCAAAACCCCCAACTAAAGTCAAGGTAGACAAAAGTAACTGTTGGAAGTCATTTATAAGCACCTTCATATAAACTTCTGAAGACACATACTTTTCTTACTCTGATTTCTGTTTATCTTAGATGTGAGTTCATCAGATGAGACAGTGTTTGCAAGCTATCAGAAATACTTCCCCTGAGCCTAATCTTCTGCTAATAGCTGATAAGATGATCTATAACTCTTCTTAAAGTATCCCCTTTTCATTACTTCCTTTCCTCTGTTTACTTGCTTAATTGTCTTCTTTAGGTGTAAAGCATTTTATAGCCATGACTTCTGAAGAGAAATTGATTAGTTCTCCTAAGATGAAAAGACTAGTATAATTCTCTAGAGCAGGGATCAGCAAACTGTGGCCTATACCTGGGCCATATCTGGCCTGCTGCCTGATTTTGTAAATGTTATTGGAATACAACCACGTATCTTTTTGTTTACATATAGTCTTTGGCTACTTTTGGGTTGCAGTAGGAAAATTGAGTAGCTGTAGCAAAGACCTGGCCATTTATAGAAAAAGTTGCCAGTTTGAGAGAAATTTAACCAGAGAGGCACTTGACTCAGAGATAGTAGTCATAGTATAACAGTGTAGAGCTGGAGTGAGTGCCGCACTGGAAACAGGGTATATACCGAATAATGAAAAGGCCCTCATATATATATATATATGTGTGTGTGTGTGTGTGTGTGTGTGTGTATGTATATATGTATATACATACACACACACACATGCCAGCCCCACAGTTTTCAGTTCATTTTTTTTAAAGCCTCTTTTATTTTGGGTTGTTCTTCTCTGTCCCTCCTGCCCCTTCTCCTCTTTTATATATTTATTGAGGCATAATTAATACAAAATAAACTGCACACATTTTTTAAAGAGTATAATTTTTGATGGGGTGAAACCATCAGTGTAATCAAGATAACGAACATATCTATCACTTTTAAAGCTTTCCTTGTGTCCCTTAGTAATCCCTCTCTTCCCTCCCCTCCCAGCCCTGTCTCTAGGCAAACATTGGTCTGCTTTTTGTTACTATAGATTGTTTACACATTTTAGAATTTTAATTAATACATTTATGCAGTATGCACTCTTTGGGATTTTTTCCAGTTTTTAGCTATTTAGAAATAAAGCTACTATGAACATTCACATACAAGTCTTTGTATAGAGATATGCTTTTATTTCTCTTAGGTAAATACTTAAGTGTGGCTCCAGTGGTACGGTATGTGTATTTTTAACTTTATAAAGGAACTGCCAGAATGTTTTCAAAGTGGTTATACCATTTTACATTCCCATCAGCAGTGTATGAGAATTCATTTGCTCTATATCTTTAGCCCTTTATTCTCTTTTTAATTAAAAATTTTTTGTGTGTTTGCCTTAATGCTTTTATTTTTATTTATTTTTTATTGAGATATAGTCGACTTACAATGTTAATTTCTGGTGTATAGCATAGTGATTCAGTTACAGATACATATATGTGTGTATGTATGTATATATATATTCCTTTTCATATTTTTTCATTATAGGCTGTTACAAGGTACTGAATATAGTTCCCTGTGCTATACAGTATGAACTTATTGTTTATCTGTTTTAGTAGTAGTAGGTATCTGCAAATCCTGAACTCCCAGTTTATCCCTCCCTACCCCCTTCCCCCCATAAGTTTGTTGTCTATGTCTGTGAGTCTGTCTCTGTTTTGTAAATAAGTTCATTTGTATCTTTTTTTAGATTCCACATATAAGTGATATCATTTTTCTTTCTCTTTCTGGCCTACTTCACTTAGAATGACAATCTCCAGGTCCATCCATGTTGCTGCAAATGTAATTATTTTATGCTTTTTATGGCTAAGTAGTATGCCATTGTATATATATACCACAACTTCTTTATCCAGTCATCTGTCAATGAACATTTAGGTTGCTTCCATGTCTTGGCTCTTGTAGATAGTCTTAGCCCTTTATTCTTAAATATGAACATAACAGCCGTGAATCCCAGATATTTAAGAGAAGCCACTAACATAAAAGTCAAAACAGATCCAGAGAATTGGAAGAGACAATTCAGAATAACTTTAGATCAGTAAGAGAAGATGTTGCATCTCTGAAACAAGAACAGGATGCTAGGAATAAAGGAACAATTAGAAAACAAAAAGAGCTCTTTTTTTTTTTTGAAGTATAGTTGATTTACAGTGTTGTGTTAGTTTCAGGTATACCAAAAAGGATGCTTGATAATAAATAATGAAAGGTTTAGAAGATGAAATTGAAGCAGTCTTTCAATAAATGCATAGAAGAGACAAACTGATGGATGATAGAAGAGAAAAAAATTTTAGAGGATCAATCCAGAAGGTCTAATGCCTGACTAATAGAAATTCTAAGACAAGAGAACAGAAAATGGAAAAGAGAAAATCATCCAACAAACACAAGGAAATTTCTCAGAACTGGAGAGCATACATTCCAGGTTATGATAGAGTTTACTGAGTGCCTAAAACTATGAGCAAAAAAAGACCCACACCCCCCCTACTAAGGCACATCACTGAAACTTCTGAAAAACAATTTGAATAAAAGATCCTAAATGCTTCTTCAAAGGGGGAAAAAAAGGTTATGAACAAAGACTAGGGGTCAGATGACATCAGATTTCTCGGCAACAGGAAGCTAGAATTCAAGGGTAATAATAATTCCCATGTAGAATTCTATACCCATCCCAACTCTGATCAAGTCTGAGAGTAGACTAAAGACATTGCAGACGTGCAGGATTACAAACCTACCTCCTGTGCGCCCTTTTGAGGAAGATATTGAAGGATGTTCTCCATCAAAACAAGAAAATTAACCAATAAAGATGAAGACATGGATCCAGAAAACAGGGAATTCATTACAAAAGAGAGATGAAGAAAATCCCCTATTTGATGAAGAGAAAACCCAGATGACTGTTGTACAACAGGTTTAAAGAACAATCAGTTTAGGTTGAACGGGGAATGGAGGACTCTAGGAAAGATGTAGGCAAGAAAAAAGTGGACTGATAGATTATATGATGCATTTTAAGCCATTATTTAGAGATGTTTTACAGCTTCTTTGGAGAGTATGGGGAAGAATTAATGATAGGAATATAGAAAACCAAATGACAAAGCAAGGCATTCTTAGTTACAGAAATAACAAATGTGCAAAAAATAACTCTAGTATATCAATTGTCTCACCAATTAATGTTATTTACATAATTTTAATAGTATAAACATTAAATGTGGATTTAACTAAAAACTGATGTGACTATAATGGGAGCAGGGAGTGTGAAGAGTGAAGGTAGTAGTAGAACTAAATTTCAGTTATCTAGTCGGAATTCAGTAGGTAATAATTACAGTGAAAAATCAAGAAATCACAGAGGGGATATATTTACAAATAAGATAAGCACCTGAAGAAATCTCTAAAAGAGTTGCAAGTGGTTTCCTGAAAGGATTAGGATTAGAGAGTTGGAGAGGGTTGGTGCAAGGGACTGATGTTTTTAGTATAAGTCTTATATTATTTTTTTTAAAGCTATGTATTTATGTTACTTCAATTAAAAAAACTAGATAGAAAAATGAAAGTCTGGACTTACTAGAGAAGATGTTTATTAATCTTAGTGGGATAACCCTGGACTCCCAAGGCAGGTCATTTGCTGACTAAGTCTTTGGCCTCCCACCACCCCAGACAATTTTAGGGACTCTGCTTGGGCCTCTCTAACTCTTCCTGTTCACTTTTATTAGTACAAGCCACCAGGCAACTCCAAAATTTGGTTGATATCCCTCAGGAGTCTACAAGAGAGACAAACGTGGCCTTTTCTTCTGGGTGGACAGTAGATTTAGTCTCTAATAATAATAAAACATAATAAAAACATACTACTGCTCATGACTTTAGCCCCATAGGATGTAACGTCTTTGCCCATAAAGTGATACCTTAATGTATTAAAAGCCCTAAAGCTGTAAACTCCATGAGGGAAAGGGATTTTTACTTGTTTTGTTCATTGATGTTCTAGCTTTCAGTATTCAACATGCTGTATGAAATTCTACCTTGAATGTAATGAAAAGCTTTAACAGTCGGTTCATTTGGCAGATATTACTTCTCATATACCAGGCATCCTTCTGGATGCTGAGAGTACAGCTGACCCTTCATCATGGGTTTGAACTTCACAGGTCCACTTACATGTGAATTTTTTTCAATAGTAAATACTTCAGTACTGCATGATCTGCGGTTGGTTGAGTCTGTGAGTGCAGAACCATGGATACAGAGGAACCATATATGCAGAGGTCACTTCTAGGTGGGTCAGTGCACCAACCCCTGTGTTGTTTACGGGTCAACTGTAGGTCAGTCCTGTAAGTCTCAGCTTTTCTTTTAGTCATGTTAGAAGTTTAATACACTTTCAATTGCCCTTCAGAGTCTTAATCATATTTCATTTTACTAATATTAAAACACACTTACGCCTAGTTATAAAAAGGAAACAGTCATAATGCTTCCTCTGTTGGACATATCTGTTCCCTTTTTTCCTGAGTGATGGGAAATCGTGAGGTTATGCTGCTTGACATCTTAGAATATTAACAGTTTATCCTTCCTCCTTCCCCACCTCTGTGGTAGGGCAGTAGTAGGGTGCAGGGAGGTGTTCAGGCTATGGGTCTCTGTTTTCTGCAAGTTTAAGTGAGATCCTTCTCATTTAACAAGACTTTCTCACAGGTGAGATATTACAGGACTAGAGTTCTCCTCCAAGTTGGAAAATTAACCGACAGAAAACCCTCTGCAAAGTAGGAAAAGAGGTGTGTTTTGAGCTTACATTAAAAACAGATTAGACTTTTTCCAGATAGTGCTTTGTACCAATGAGTCAGGTTAGCAGATAGGTCAGTCAGTGACAAACTTGAAAGTGTGCTGTGCAAGCCTGGTGTTTTAGAGGAAAATTCCCCCAAGAATCATATTTTTATACTTTTCTGCTCTGAGTTGGCTTTCATTCGGAAAATCTATGTTGCATTTAAGCCAGGGTTAGTGGATAGAGCCTTCTCATGAGATCCCATCTCAGTTTAGATGGGGCACACCTCCTTTACTTGAGCTGGGGCAAGCTCTAGAGCAGCCTACTACTATCTGTTTGCACCTGGGAGACCTCTTGCTGCTGCTGGATTTAGGATTTTAGATGATTACAGCTTGAGCCATATTATAGATGACATTTTTAAAGAGACACCAATTCTCTCTTTTCTCTATTCAGAAAGTAAAACATGGAAAACAAAAAGTGTAAGGTTTTTTATACATATATTATAATATATGTATAATATTATATGTAATTCAAGGAACTATTCTCTTCTGCAGTTTCTAAACCAGTTTGGGTTCTGTGGGGGAATGAAGCCCTAATGCTCTTCACATTCATTATATGTATTGAATTAACATTCCTATGAATCTAGAATGTTACTAGTTCTGTACTATTCTTTTATCATTGAGGAAATAAGTCACTACGTCTGTGTATTCTGTGGTTCAAATGAAGACTCCTGGTTGAGAAAGGCTGTTCTAAAATGATAAGAAACTCTCCCATAAAACTCACAGACACCCAAAGATTTTAGCTTTGTGAGTATGCAGTGATATGACTTATGTCATTCTAAGATGGAAAACAATAAGGTCTCAGGCATTAAGAAAGAGCATGCTGGGCTGGACATGATTACTGAAAAGAACTACTCTGCTGTTTGCTCTAATCAAGTCCGGTATGAGCTTGGGGAAAAAAATCCAGTTATGGTTTATGATGTTTGTTAATCAAAATAGATTAATAACAGTAACATTTTAATTTTTATGTTAACATTTTGGTCTTTTTCAGCACTTACTTTACCTTAATTTTTTTTTTTTACTGTTTAAAGCAAATAAAATCAGTTATCTTTGTAAGATGTGGCACTTGATTAGTTTTTAAAATAGATAAGTTAAAAGCCCATTAGCCCAGCAAAAGGCAAAACTATTCCGCTTGTAAATAATGTAACTGTTTTATGGAACTAAGCCCTGGGAAGAGGACAGCACGTGGTTTGTTTACTAACACAAAGCATAAGGATTTTGTAGCTTATCTTAACGTTTCCCTGTCTAAAGTTCTTTTAAACATGAGCATCTATGAAATTTACACTGTATTTTTACAGCTAAATCTTGATTCACTGATTGGGAGAGCCAGTGTTGGTGAAGTAAACATACAGGTTAAGAAATGTTTTGTGGACAATGGACATGTTCATCTTAAACAAGTCTAAATTCCTAGAAATTGACAGTTTTTAACAAATTTCCCCACTCTCCTTTTAGAAAACATGTTAACAAGGACCTGTTTTTTTTTAAAGTTTAGGTCCTTGTTTTACAATCTTGACTGTGATAGTAGCTGAGACTAATTTGAAAACAGTCCAGGTTTACAGATTGTTAGAATGAAAATTTTGCCTTTGCCTTTCTCATCAGGTTCATATTTAGCCTAGAAATAATTTGTGTTAATTTGTCTTAGATGCTGGCCCATACAGCCCAAGCCAATGAAAATGCAGTCTATTTTGCTCTCAAAGTCTTCTGTCAGATGTCCCATGGAATAAAGTTGGAGTTATCAGCTTTGCTGGGGAAGGTTTAAATAAAAACAAAATTGCTGCCTAATTAAATTTTTAAAAAATTCTCTTTTTTTCTTACAAGATAGAATTCAAAATCTGAGGTCCTATTACCTGAGAGTAGGAACCAGGAATGCTGTAAGTTTATTTTAAAAACCTTCCATGGAAAACTTTGTACTTGAAAAGGTATCACATTAGCTATAAGGAAGCAAGAATATTTTAAATTTCAAGACTTTCAATAAAAGGCACATTGCAGAGCCTCCTGGTGGCAGTAGTTCTTTTTTGCCAGAATGTCCTCATTTGAGACACCTGCCGAATGGGAACTGATTCTGAATTAGCACAACAGACCTGCTCTGCTTGTCTGTATCCTTTTGAGGCTTGTGAGTAAAATACTATGCTGAGCATTAAAAAATTCTGATTTTAAGGTCATCTTCTATTTTATTTTAAATGGATCTCCTAAATAGTTAACTTATAAATGCCTTACATGTGAATTAGGGAATCTGGATGTATATTGTTGGGGTGTTTTGTTACAGATTAAAATGAAAGATTTCACGACTTCTGCTGCCTGTACGCCTGATGATTCTCTAATGACCTGGTGATACTTTTTGTTGGGTCTCAGTTCAGATGAACTATTAGTGAAGGGATGAATCGAATGCTCTAGGGAATTGAAAGGGTCAGTGGAAAGAAAGTTGTGGTTAGCATTTGCGTAACAGTAGAAGTTCTGTGGAAAGAAGCCTCAACTGATGGACTGGCTTGTCTGTCACTCTTCACTCTGCATGCCTGTGACCGGTAGGCTGCTGTCTAGGGTACTGATAGGGTCTCCCATCAGTTGTAGAATGTTTATCAAGAATGAGATGTGTTTGCTCCTAAACCTGTTTATGCCATTTGTTCTGGTTATTGTAATGACACAATTTAATTATTCCATAAAGCAATGACTTATGAAAACCAAGTTGAATGCTTTGAAAAGAGTTGATAAAGGTGAGTTAGTAAAAAATTGCTTCCTAGTTACATGTGGGTAAGATAGCTCTAAAAGAATTGAGATAAATTATTAATGTCCAAAAGGGCTCTCATGCTTTAAAACATCTTAAGTTCTTACTATAATTTAAAAGCCAAGAGTGGATAAGGTAGAGGACACATTATGGTTATAATTTATGAAAGAAAGACATTTTGACACTCTTTAATGTGTAGGTTCATACAAACAAGAGGCCTGGTTCTCTATTACAAGATTAGCAAAAGAATGTTCATTTAAGTTAAAATAAAATGCTTAGGTGTGGATACCATATTTTTATGGTTTACTGATTTATATGACTTTTTTTCCCTTACCTGAACAATTATTGGTCCCAATCATTATTGATATAAGAGAGCTTCTTCTGTGTTGCTTCAGGCTACTAAAAGTGAGTGTACTTTTCAGCTTTTAATTCATTGATTCACAAATATTTTTGGAGTACCTATTATGTGCCAGGCATTGTACTTGGCCTTGGTACTAAACAAGGCTGATAGGATTTCTGTTTTTAAGGAGCTTACTTTCTAGTGGCATTTTAGTCAAAGTATAGTGATTTGAATAGTAATGATTTTCTCCACAGCTATTTTCTCAACAGCTGTAGGATAGTTATCAAAATGAAATCTAGTTTTTGTATTGAAGGTCAAAGCTAAATCTACCTGCAGACTAGTGGTTCTCAACCTTAGCTTGTACCCTAGAATAACCTGAAGAGCTTTTGAAAATACTGCATCCAGGGCCCATCTTAGACCAGTTAGATTGGACTTTCTGGTAGTGGGGCCCTAACATGCAGAGATGTGTAGGAAAAGGCAAGTTGCGTTTAGTTAAAAGTTACTTGATATTGCCCAAATTAAATCTGATAACCCCCAGCCAATTAGATACAGCATTTTTTTTCCTTTTTCAGTTTTATTAGGTAGAATTATTAATTTGACTGTACATATACATTATATTGCATGTAAATACATATATACAATATACTGCACTTTTTTTTAGTTTACATGTATGTACTGATCATTGTTTCTAAGAACAGATTAGAGCTTTAGCTTTTTAAACTTAACATAGTTATCAAAAGAATAAAGCCAACCACAAAATAAGAATCAACAAAGTACGGTAATCCAATCACAAAGGCAGTCAAATGTGCTTACACATTCAAGAAATTATTCATCTAAGTTATAAATAATAATATATTTGTGTCCTTATTATTATTTTTAGATTCCACATATAAGTGATTAGATATAGCATTTTTATTTCTGAATCATTTGGGGACAAATATATACGGTGTTGGTTTGTTAGAGTTAATGATTTGTTTGAATCTTGCTAGAGAAGAAACTGTTTTATTAGTACTCAGGCTTTTCAGCTTTTTCTTGTAGAAAAAAATTTTTATGAAAGATAATGAATTGGTTGAAATTCTTCTTTGACTTCTCTCTATAGTTAGAAGTATGCAACTTTTACCAGTGTATTTTAGCTTTTAGAAACATTTTAGTGAGTCAGATATCTTGAGAAAAGCATCATATCTTTCGTTTGCTTCAAAATATTAATGTTCATTTTATATGAAACACTGACTAAGGTTAGGAAGTGCTGAGCCATGGGGTTCTTTTTTTTTTTTAACCAGTTGTAGCATGTAGTTATAATTTTACATATGATGAACAAAAGCTAATTGATGTCAAGGATATTCAAAATGTCTTGAAATAAAACCTTTAAAGAATAATTTCATTCATACTTAATTTTTAGGCCCAGAAACTTTGAAAGTTGAAAGTGTAGTGCATTCATTATTTTTTTCCTAGTTCTTGTAAAATGTAGTTGTGCTTTTCTTATTTATTTTCCCACTTATATCACTCAAAAGAGGACCCCAGAAGTTAGTACCTTTACTTTCAGCTGTTTGTTTCACTAATAATCCTTTGATACTGATGTTTTGTAGATCGGATACATTCTTAGAGAAAATTTCTTATTCTTTCTTGAGAAACTATCAATATTCTGTCCATGAGAGATGTGAGCTAGTGTTCTGTGAAACTCAGCATTTATCAGGACACTACAACAAATTCCAAAATACACATTACATTTGATTATGAATTCTGAATTGAAAATGTAATCTTAGTAGTTCAGTTCTGCTTTTAGAATACTAATGCCTTGGGGGAAGGGATGGTCTGGCACACTAGGTGAAGGAAGCACTTAGGTTTTCATCTTGTATAGAGGTAGCTTGTTTTCATCCCTGATTTGCCTTCATGTGAGAACTACTCCTTTACCTCGTCTCCCAGCACATGTATGTATGTATGGACATACCCCTTGAAGATGGAGCTGTTAATTTTCCCTTTGCTTATCCATCATGGTAAGCTACATAGGTAGCTTGGTCAGAGATGTCTAGGAAGGTGGAAAAGTCCTGGCAACTGAAAATAAAAGGGAAAATACTTAAAGACTTAGTATTAAAGGGAAAATACTTAAAGATTTACTAGGTGATTAACTGGTTTGATAAAGATTTCAGAGGCCTCACCAGGGCAAATAGTAAGAAAACCAATAGAAGTAGGATATTATCTCATCAGCAGTAGCAGCTAGGAACAATTTAGCCCCATGAATCTCTTATTCCTTCTATCTCTACCTTCTGTTTTAGTTAAAATATCAATGCCTCCTGTGTAGTACTTAGCAGTCTTCGATTCTGTAAGGTAAACAAAAATGTTTTTTCCCTCTTCTTTAGAGTTCAGAAAACTGATATGCAGTGAGATTGAGTGACTTGTCCAAGGTTATTTGGCTGGTATATTAATGAGAACTCTTGGTTTCAAGTGAGAAACTCAGCAGAAAGTTATTGAAACAAAAAAGTGAATGTACTGGCTTACATTACTAGTAAGCTGAGGGATGTGGCTGGTTTCAGGCATGGTTGCATTTAGGGGCTTAAATGATTTAGGACACTTTCTCCTTCTTTTGGCTTCATTTGTGTATAGACTGTCCTGCCTCTGGCAGCTCTTGGTTTGCAACCTGCCATTTTATCAACCCCAGTGAAAAGAGTTAAGTTTTTTTTTTTATTCCCGAAGTATCAGCACAAGATGTGGACATGATTTTCAGGCCCATTCTTGAACCAGTCATCCTTCATGGTGGCCAGGGAACTAGAGTCTTATCATTGACTAGGCCTGGGCCACATGCCACCCCTGAAGCAAGACTGAAATCACTCCTAGATGAACTACGTATGTGAGAGTAGAGGAAGAGTAGTTCTCCAGAAAGATACTGGGAAGGCAAAAAAATAAGGTCCCTGGTAAGTTACTGAGCCTTGACTTCTGGTTCTAAAGCTGATGGTATTTTCTGTTTTACTACTACTAAAATGGCAAGGGAAGTAATCACAAAAATAAATACAATTGTCTGAAGATAGGACATAAAATCTTGAAATCTGTAAATTGTTTAATATAAAAACCCATTTTCTTTCTTCCTGGCAAGTTGGGTATTGTCGTCTCCTAACATCATTAGAATCTAGACACTATTAAATAATCTGATCTCATTTTGACTATTATCATAGAAATAAGCTTTGGAGGCTACTAAGTTTTGGAATTTTGCTAATAGTTTGACATACATATAGGGGAAAGGAGGCTTAACAGAAAATCTGTTGTTGCATTGTTTAAATTTTCCAACATTGTGAGAGGCTCCTGATTTCTGGACAGAAGGATTTTTCTTCTAATTCACCTTGTCTTTTCCTACCTGTCTTCCCCTGCCTTCTTCCCACCCGCATCACACTCCTTTTTGTTTCTTGGCTTAAGTTGATTCCTTTCTCCAGTCACTGCCCCCGTAAGTGCAGAGGCTGGACAGTTTCCTTGTCTCCTTGAGTAGAGGCATAATAACCAGTCTCTTCCTTTAAGGAAAGTACTACAGAATGGAATTGCATGTTGACATGCATACAAATTGTTAATGAGAACTCACTTTCCTTGTGTGGACAGGAAGCTTTGTGACTCTGAAGATCAGAATCAGAGTATCCTGTCCCAGATTTCCTTGGAAAGCTTCGTCTCAGGTATCTAGGAGGCCCTAGAAGCAGCTTAGTCACTGGAGATGCAGGGGCTTCTGGGAACTCTTTTGTGCCCAAGATGGCTATGAGAATGGAGGTGGAGGTAATGTTAAATGCTCTAGTTTTCATTCCTGCTGTCACCAGAATAAAAATGACCTAACTGTATTTTGGGCCCCCAGGCGGCACTGAAATGACATGCCACCTGCTGACCTAATCCATTTCATTTCTGGTACAAGGATAGCTAAAGCAATTTGTTCAATTTGCAGTTGACTATTTACTCTTTAAAGCAGCAATGATTAGATCTAGTGTAAGGAATCACATACTCTGTTTATCAAGAATTAAAATTTTAAAGGTGGAAAGTTATCCTTTTTGGAAGAAGTCATTTAAATATGATGTATTTTACCTCAGAGACTAACTATGCTTTTAGAAAGCTACTTTTTGCTGTTGTTCCCCAGAAAGGAGTACAATCTGCTGATGAAATTTGAGATAACAGAAGTGTTTCTCAGCAGCAGCTGAATGGAGCAGAGAACTAGGAGACTTCTATATTTATCTTTAGGTAAATCTTGCAATTTACTAGGGAAAAAAATCTGTGTAGCATGCAAGCAGATTAACTCGTGTTAATCCAGCAGCTGCTTCTCTGGCAAATAGAAGAGAGGGTATGCAGCTGTAGTCCTGCACACACTCAGGTGCTGGATATACTTCCTTTGTCTCAGAAACTATGCCAAGAGCCACATATGCTGATGAGTTCCTGTTTTTTCAGTTCTAATTAAAAAAAAAATCTTAATTCCCATTTTTCCCTCTCATCCATCAAAATGAAGTGATTAAAAGTTTTCCGTTAAGTGATAGTTTCAGGAGCTTGGACTCTGGTCTTGAGCATTGTGTTGAATAGTTATGTATAGTACTGCAATTGATAAAGTTATAGAAGCACCTACTTCATTCCCCTCCCAAAGATCCTTATATCAGTGAGTAACATGCTGGCAGAATTAAGGTGTCTGCTTCCAATTCAGCCCTCTTTTATTTCTTGTTGCTTTCTGTGATTTCGGCAGCTATGGAATTTGCTTCCCTGCATGGGTCTCTCAGAAGCCAGCTCTCCTGCTCTCCCCAACACGCTCACAGTCAGCAGAACAGGGAAATCACACTGATCAGCATACCACTCAGTTGATCAAAGGAAGCCAGCCACTTTTCTTCAACAAGACCCAGCGGTATTAGTCACTGTGCCTTCTCCTGCCGTGAGCAAGGCCACTGGAACGCTGCTGGCAACATTAGTCTGTGTGTAAAAAGCTGTGTATGTTCCCTTTGCCTTAGCTTTGGCATTGGCTTAGGCCTTGGCAAGGGGGGAGAAAAAAGAAAATACCTCGACAGCCAGTATCTGGCCTTTGTAAAACGTGGTGTGAAGCATTCCCTTCATTGGTAATCCCTAGCGGCAATCCCTATCTCTGCTGGGGGGAGACTTGGTAATTTTCTTTTAATTGTAAAAGAGCAGAGCCCCACGGCAAACTGAATGTGTGGTGACTACAGGAAATATATGACAATACGATCTTATATTGATTGAATTAATCAGGTTTGACAAATCTACAAAATTAAAATAAGCCACATTTTTAGTATGTAATCTCTTGATTTAGTTGCTTTTTACTCTTTTCTGGGTAGTTGTACATGATTTTGTGGGAAACCTATGGGTCTCAGTGCTAATTAGTTGGATATAGACGGCATTTTGCTACTAGTGGCTCTAATGGGTGTATAATTCCCTTTCTTGTAAGCAGTTGGCATTTCAGTACAGTTTACAACATGGAACATGGAAGGGACCCCCTGAGTAGGACAGTGGCTGCTCTTTGTCACTTGCAGCTGTGTCTGCAAGGGAGCATGCTGGCAACCAGCAAGGAGAGTGCTGTGACAGGTGGGGAGAGCAAACCAGAAAATATGCTTCTCCTTTCTCTTATCCTCTTTCTATTCCCTTCTTTCCCCCCACCCTTTTCTACCTGACCTTCTGTTTTTCTTCTCTTCTCCTTTTAGAAGCCATCTGTTTTCCTCTACCAGTTCTGTTTGGCTTACAGATGCCACTATACAGGAATACACTGTGTTGGAGCTAGCGTATGCTTGACCTGTACTAAACGTATGTATTTTTTGGGCTGGGCTCAGCCTGACGCACGGAAGGGAATGGTGAGGGTCCGGCATGTAAAATTTCGGAAATTTTACACACTAATTCTAGTAACACAGAAGGACAACATATCTTAATACCTGAATCTGAGAAATGGTAAAAGACTTTTCAGAGCCTGGCTCTGCAAGTTCTGCATTACTTCCTGTTAGAGATGGGAGCAGTATTAGTCTGTGTGTAAGAAAGCTGCTTATGTTCCCTTGGTCTTAAGCTGGGCCTAGGCAAGGGGGGAAGAAAAGGTGGAAGATACCCCAATAGCCAGTATCTCTTCTTTCTAAGACTTGGTGTGAAGCATTTTCATCCCTGTTGTCAGTAACACAAGTTGTCATTCTACAGTACTAGTTTAGCTGTTCCCTGAACAGTCACCCAGTTAATGGTCTACCTTCTGTGGTCTCCCTTCAGTTACCTTCTCCTCAGGCCTTGCTGGTGGAAATGTAAAATGGTGCCGCCACTTTGAAAGATAGTCTGGCAGTTCCTCAAAGTGTTAAACATAAAATTGCTCTGTGACTCAGTAATTTTACTCCTAGGTATATACTAAAGAGAAATGAAAACATATGTCCAGACAAAACTTGTGTACAAAATGTTCATGACAGCATTATTCATGATAGCTAAAAACTGAAAACAACTCATCAACTGACAGATCGTTAGATAAAATGTGGTTTACCCATACAATGGAATATTACTTGGCAATACAAGGAATGAAGTACTGATGCATGCTATCACATGAATGAATCTTGAAAACATTATGCTGAATGAAAGAAGCACATCACAAAAGGCCACATATAATGTGATTCCATTTTTATTAATGTCTAGAATATGCAAGTTTATAGAGGCAGAAAGTAGATCAATGGCTGCCCAAGGCAGCGGGAGGGTTTTGTGTGTGTGTGTGTGTGTGTGTGTGTGGAGAATGAGGAGTAACTGCTAATGTGTTTGGACTTTCTTTTGGGGGTAATGAAATGTTCTAAAATTGATTGTGATGATGGTTGTATAACTGTGAATATGCTAAACACCATTGAATTTGTACACTTTAAATAGTTGAATTGTATGGTATGTGAATTATATCTCAATAAAGCTATTTTAAAAATTATTACTACATATTTCATTTGGTCTGTAGGCACTGAATTGTCTTTCCTAAGGTTGTAGAGGCTAGGAGAACCCATATTATCAATAAGAATACCAATCTAATAAAGGTAATAACTTAGTTGCACAGTGTGCCCTTGTTTACCCATAGTTTTCATGTACTTTATCTAATTTGATCCCCGCTGAACCCCAGTGTGCAGATGAAAGTGATACACATAAAGAAAAAGTGATTTCTCTAAGATTTTATAACCAATAAATGATAGAGCAAGTGTTTAATTTAGGCTTTCTGGTTTCTGGTCACACCACTCTGGTCAGAACAATGTCAGAACATTGCAAAGAAAGTAATGGTGACCCTTAATGTTTTCCAGATTCTTAATTATGCTTATTTAACCCTTTTACTTCTTGAATATGACTAGAAAAGTCACTCACTTTCTCTCTTGCTTTCCTTTTCTGGAAAATAGAGATAAGAATGCCCCACATCTCAGAAGTCACTTACCTTTCTGTCTTGATTTCTTTATCTAGAAGTGGGAACTAGGAATGTTTCCTGTTTCATGGACATATAATAGACTAACTAATAAAAAACAATTATGAAACATCTTGCCAGGCTTTAAAAATTCTTTATAATAAACTATCAAAGTCTTGGTTTTTCCTTTCCTTTTTTGTTGTACAACCTCACAACCTCTGAGGTAGGGTGTAATAGATATCACTTATTTTCTCTGCGGAGCTCAAAACCCTTTACAGACATTATCAAATTAATCCTCCCTACATCCCTGTGAGTTACACAGGAAACTGGTATCCGAGGAGCTAGGGTGCAGAGAGGGGAAGTAACTTGCCTGAAGCCTTTATTTCAGTCTGGGTCTGTACTATACCGCTTGCTCGTTTATTTGCTCCTAGTGATATTTATTTCATCAATTACATTCATTCTCTGAGTTTATCACTTGTTAAATATGAAAGCAGTGCTTGAATAGCCCTCCTGAATCACTTTAGATCAGCTTTGACCTGGCCGTGTTGTTCTGAATCTAGACTAGGAAACAGTACAGAACTTCTGAATATAAACTTTTTACTTGAACATTCACTGTGGGGTGCAGTGCCAGCTGTGTGTCCTGCTGTGTAGACAGGAGAAATCCTGGATGAGTCTTTGGAAACTACTCTCATTTGTCCAGACACTCTTAACAGGGTGGAGGCAGACTTCCTTCCAAGTCGCTGAGTTTTACAGTAGGTTTACATGTAGCAAGCTCATTTACCATCTGGATTACAAGCTAGATCTTCACCACTGCTATCATTTAATATTACTTTGGTCTTATGGCTTAATCCCATCACCAACCCCTCTGACAGAGACTGTGTATGAGAGGAACGTGTATGATGATTAGAAAGGCCTGTATGAGATTGCCTTAGAGTAGCTTCTAATAACCCACCAGATAGCAGAGTGAAGCCTGACCTATCTACTGGAAAATACAAAATTCTGACTCTTCTCTTTCCTTGTGTTAAGTGAAGCTTTGGTTTCTTGCCTAGGCTATCCTGGCAAGCTTTTTTGGTTGTTTGGTTTTTTTGGAGGAGTTTCTGTTTTCTCAACCTGATCTCTCATCCTACTTGATGTGGGCATACTCTCCCCTCCCCCGACTCCAGAAATAGAGTTCCTTTCATATTAGCCTTGTTGGTGAGCTGCCCCAGGGGAGATGGCCCCAGCGCTGTTGGCACTGTCCTGTGTACAGTTAATTAAACCTGCTGTGGACTGGGTTTCTGCTGCCGCTGTTCACTGATGTGTGTGAACTGAGTGAAGCACATGTACACAAGCTCAGGCGCACTCATGGAAACAAACCCTGGAAACAGCAAAATACGAAGTTGGGGTAAAGCCTTCAGCTTTTAAATAAGCTTGGTAATCTGGCTAGCTGAATGCCGGAGCTCACAAAGCTGAGAATTGCATTTCTGAAGATAAGTCGGGCCTTTTTTGTGCTTTTATCTTTTCTTCCCAAAATATATTGAGTTTTAATATGGTGCTTTATCTCTGTGAGCAAGAAAACAGAGCCAGTGGTGCACTCATGGGCCACTGGATCTAACCCAGAGTGGAATTTGTCCTCATGTCTCTGGTGACCACATCCCAAGAAGGTAAACCTTGTCCAGAGTCTTCTTCCTAAGACATGTGGCTGCCATATCCTCCTTGCGGCATAAAGGAAACTCATGAAAGGCGAGAGTAGGGCTTTCTAAAAGTCTAGTAACCTACACGTTTTAGAGAACAAATAGAGATTTCCTTTGAAATTAGGCCCCTGCCCTTTTTTATTAACTAAATGTGCAGACAGAGAATCTTTATTTCAAACCTTTTCTCTTTTTTTTTTTGAAATACTTTGTAGTGCTTTGGATCACCCTTTTGATTATTTATTAGGACCTAAAATGCTTATTTAAGAAATAATTATTTTTTTCTAATTCTCATCTTGCTTACTTGGGTAAAATTTAGCAAGTAATCAGGCTGGGGTAGTAGTGGAGTCTTGAAAACATATCGGTTGCTGAATCAGGCAGCCTCTCTGTTCTATTTCCACCCATCCCAACTCCACTCAGCAAATTTCAACTGTATTTTTATGTAAAATCCATCAATCAGGAAGTATTTTATCAGCTCCTCCCTTGTGTTAATATCTAGTATGTGTGCTAACGCTTATGATCTTTAGTGGGGAGAAAGGAATGATAACATACATAGTGGAAGAGGATACTGCATAATAGAGAGTTAGTATGTGATATAGATAATGAGACGCAAGAGCGCAGGGAACCCAAATGGGGCCTGGATCCAGAAAGGTAGAAAGAGTGGAGGCATTCTAAGAGGAATCACATGAGCTGAGGCAAGAATATGGCACTGAAGGGACATAAGAACAGCATAAGAACATAGGAACTTTATGCTAAAATTTTTTCATAAAATGTGTTGGGAAACAATGAAAATTAAGATTGAGTAGTTATTATAGGGCCTGGTACTAGAAGGCTTTAATTGACCATACTGTTCCCAGCTTAGAACCAGACTTGATCAGAGAACTTTGATCAGTACCTGTCTTTTGAATGGAATGCTTTAGCATTTGAAGGGTGGAATGAGTTTGGAAGAAATAAGGTTTCATTGGCCTGTTTTCTTTGTTTGTTTGTTTGTTTCTTTTGCTCAAACAATATATTCACAGAACTAAATCAGTTCTCTGTCTTGAAGAAGGAGGTTAAGAGAGCAGGGATTTTCCCCTTAAAAGGAATTTTGTTTCCTAATTGTGAAATCTTGGCCTGTTTGCTTATAAATGAGAATATTTATGACTGAAAGAATGGGTTTAAAGTTTCAAGAGTTTGGATAACTGTTGCAAAAGCAAAATTATTTATAACATTGTTTCCTGACCTGGGGTTGCCTGAAAGAATAAAAGAAATCTTACATTTACCTATAATAAGTTGCACAAGATGTTACATAGAAATATTGTTCGTTTGAAAGATAAAATATGGGATCCAAGTGGCAGTGGTTAGAGGGAGGGATGGTAGTAGTTCAGGGGGCCCTGGCAGGCTAAAGATTGGGAATTTCTGTTGTAAATTACAGTTTTAGGTTTGAGTAGGAACAGATGATCCTAAAATTCCAATTATACCTTTTACCTTAGTATGAATTTTTGATATTTATTTTTCTACTTGTTTAAGGTACATTTTAATTTAATAGTATATTCTCAGTAAAGCCAGAAGGAGCCTGTAGCTGTATTGTAGGTAGGCTTTTGAATAGTAGTCTATTTTCCAGTTTGTTTTCCTATATCTTGTGTTGATAGTTGCCATTATTTATCTCATTTAAACGGTGGTTGGGTTGAAACTTGATTCTAGCCAATTTTATTATGATGAGTTTACCATCTTCTCAAATGTAGTACTCCTCTGATGCATTGTTACTATATCATTAAGGTAAAAACAAATTTACAGCTGTTAACCACAAACCTAACCTTTCCTCAGTTTGCTTGATTTACTACAAATTAAATTATATTATATCTGATAGAAATCATTAAGTATATAATTTAAAGCAGTTGCTGTGATCCATCTTTTACTGTTTTCTGCCCTCACATCCAAACGTGAAACTTCAAGTCCGAAAGGCAGTGAAATGATTAGAAAACTGCCCTTCTGGAGACCCGATTGAGCATTCATTTCCATGTTGCTATATGACAGCAGGATCCTTTCAGCCCTGAGCCGGAGGTGCGCATACTGCATTCAGGATGGAATGTTTGCTCCTTGACTTGTCTGCCTGATTTAAATATTCATACTTCACCAGAAGGAAAAAGCTGCTGACTTCTAAAAGTGGGTCAGTTTTTTTTTAATGGCCCTTTTGGCACTTTGCAACGTGTTAATACTGCCTTAGAGCTGGGAATAGTTTGGCAGAGCTCATCTTTATCACTTCAGGGGCCAAGGCTTCACTCGGCCAGTGCAAGGAGAGAGCCCTGCAGATATTAATGGCCAAAAGATTATGATAGGGGCTTTATTTGCCTTTCTGTGTGCTTTTCTAGATGTAGAATGTAGTATGTTAACTAGAAAGGATTAATTTGAGAAAAACCTTTTATGTGTAGACGAATGATAAAGGCAACAATGTAAGTAAACAGCAGTAGCCTGTGTCTTCAGATGCATGGTATTTCAGAATAAATTCCACAATTGCATAAATTTGTTTTATTTCTCTATTTGAATATGATGACTTTTGAAAGTGGTCTTTGGATAGAATGGGATCACTGTTCGGTGGTGAATCTTATTCCTACATCATTTATTTAAGCTTAAAGATTATATACAGTGTACTTTATATTGATTGAGTTTCTTATATCTAAGGGACCCAAAAGGCATTTTAAACATAAATGTCATTTTTTTATCCTCACAAAATTAGAAATTTAAATATCCTTTTTGGATAGGAGGGGTAGGACGGTTAGATGAGAAGGGGAGTGTTAGATAATAGGACGTACTAGAGGGAGAGAGAGCTTCTGGAGACTCTGATTACCACGTCTTAGTCATAAGACATAAATGAGATTGAGAGAATTCAAATTACTTGTGCAGGAGAAACGTTACACATTTCACCAGTCTCCTCCTTCAGTTCCACAGGGTTTACAAAAATGAGTTGATAGTTTCAGTCCAGTCTTACAATGTGTCCATGGCCTATCTTACAGCAACTTGAGTGTTGATGGATTCTCCCAGAATTGCACTGATCACACAAACTAATATGGCTTCTTTTAGGATCTTCTTGATCGTTGCCAAATTCTAGCTCCCACTTTAAAATGCCCAAAGACTTGTCCAGTGATCTAAAAGTTTGGTTCAGGAATCCCTAAAAACTTGAAATATGCTCTGTTGAGGAAAATGGTCAGTGATGTGGCTCTCCCAGAGACCCAAGATGTGTTTGCTTTTATTGAAATGATTAGCACTATATTTAGCTGCCTGACACCCTGGAAAATAACCAGAATATTATTGAACTTGTAATTCTGAGGAGTTACTTGCCTACCTTTCTTAGACTTTGTGTTCCAAAAAGATTTATCTGTAAATCTAAAATCATGTTAAATATAGTAGGGGAAATGCCATTTTTAATAGTTACACAGATATGTAAGATTTAAAAAATAGACTAGATGAATCCTGGTCTCAGATCTCGTAGTGGAGAATTTTAAGGAATTCTGCAGTATGTCTTTACTATAAGGCACAATCTTTCTGTAATAGAAATGCCTGCTACTGAAAGTATTGAAGGATTTAGTGTCATGTTGTCTACTTTCAGATGGTTCATGGGGAAAAAAAAGACACACGAAGATTTGGAGGAGGGTGGAAGGATACATAGATATTTGCTTTATTGAAGGGATCATTGTATTATTCTTTGAACTTTTCTGTATGTTTGAAATTTTATAAAATAAAAAGTCATAAAAATAAAAACAAGAAACGCTTCCTAATTTATTTAAAATCTGGGTCTTCGTATGTTAGGTATGGTTACAGAGTATCAAATTGGGCAGAACCTGTCCCTTCAGAATCTTGGCATGCACACTTCGTATGACCCCCAAGGAAGCAGGTAATCTTGGCCTGTGTATAATTGATACCAAGGAGAAGAGACTTCTGATTTTCAGATTAACCCCTTGGCTGATGTTCCGAAGATAAAGTTGATCCAAATGACTAAAAATAATTTTCAGAGTGTTTTATAGTGTGCAGCAAAAGTCATAGCTCAAAGGAAATAACCACAATACTCAAATCAATAGTCAACACAGTGCTTTCTCTATACATCTCAGATGTTTCTAAGATCTCACTTGTTAATGACTTTTCTTTTCCAACCCTCTGACTTTTTTCCTTTTTAGTGACTTTTGTGTTTTGTGTGTGTTGATAAAATTCAGTTTTAAAAAATATGACCTGTTTTGTTTCTGTGTTTCAAATTGTGTTGGGGGGCAATGGGGAAGGAGATGATGGAGAAAGAAAGGAGAATAGGAGGTTGGATTTTTTTGTATGTGTTTTAAAGAAGAATGAGAGAAAGGAGTACATGTATCTAGTGCTTACTGTATTATCTTCACCATGAAAGTCAGCAAGGGTGACCTATTTACTATATACAATTGTGTTCAGATCTGGCACACTGACAAAAGATGGGACCAGCCTGGGATGTCCTTACTCTTGCTGGATCAAGAACCCTAATCTTGTGTGGTGGGTGAGGGTGGGTGTGTAGTATCCTACTGTGAGCTCTGTCAGTGTAGTTCTAAGGGTGATTAGATTTACATTTAACCAAAGAGGAAAGGGGGAGCTCTTCTTCTTTTTCTATGTAAATAATCAATTCATGAGAGAGAATCTGAGCTGTAAGAAAAAATTGCAGTGGTATTTAACCTTGAACATATACAGAATCCTCCACTCCCCACCATAGTATGCAATTCTGTGTAAGATACTTCAGGATTGAATTGTGAGCAACTGTTTACCAGCAGGATCTTTTAATGCAGTCCTTTTAGCTCATACTCTTATTTTCCACACGTTAGATTGTATTAGTTGCTAAACCCTAATGCACCACAATGAGTAATCCAACTGGTTTTACTCTCAGAATCATCGTAGATTGTACAAGGGCTAGAGAGCCCCAAGCTCTCACCCTTCCCCACCTTTTTAAAATCACTATCCGCAAATTATATCTTCTATTTATAATTATATTGCCAAATTATTTTGGAATTAAAGAATCCCTAAAAAACTTTATTATAGTCTGTGTGACATAGTGTTTTTCTTTGTTTATAACTACAAGTAGTATCATCACTGTGTAGTGTAGCTATTTCCTTCAACCACCAGCCCACCCTTCCTCCATCCTACCTCCATTCACCACTAAGGTGAGACCACTAGGTTTAGTGAAATTCTGTTTCCTATGTGACTTGTATTACGTTCTACCTGCAAAAATATAGGAGTGAAGTGAAAAGTCAGTTGGGATTGCTGCCACAGATTGTTCAGAAGAAATCACATCTAGTAACCCTGTTATATCTGGCAGAGTTCATACTCAGAGCCAGCACAAAAAGACTTGGAAGGTTAAATTCTCCTTCTGGAACATTTTCAGTTACGTGTGCTTTAGGCTTATAAAAGGTCTAATCTCTTCTCCCAAAAATACTGTTCATATCAAATGACAGTGAACTTAATTTGAGGATTTTTTTCAATAGATGCATTGCTTGGAAGTCTTGGGAAGATTCAGAAAAGGAAACAGATTGATAAGCATTCAGTGTTTTTCATTCATGCAGATATTTTTAATCATAGGAAAAATTTTAAATTATTTTCTCTGATTTTAGTCAAGGACTCTAGAAAGCTGCAGACTGTGCAGTTTTGACTGAGATCCTGATAGTGATCTGTAATTTTAGTTTGCTCTGTATAATAGTGACCTTTTGTCTTTACTACTGACAAAGGTGGATTGAAATATAGAACTGAATTTGGTCTTTATAATGTACCATTGAGCCTATTTGTATCCTGATTTTTAAGATGCTGTTGACTGATAGAAAAAGTTTGACTATTAGAGTATAGGTCTCTAGGTTTAAGTTAGAGCTCTCCATCTGACCCTTACATGCTTCCTGAGAAATAGTATTATCGTAAAAATTATGGCAAACTGCTTCCTTCAGGATGTGCCCTGTACTTACATGTCTGTTCTCAGACTTCCCCACACATTCACTTTGCCTGGGACAAAGCTGCCTTATGGACTTCCCTGGCCACACGTAATTGATTAGCTAAACCTTTATTTGTAAGTATAAGCGGACAAGAAAAAAAATTCTAGTTATGTGAAGAGAATCAATAGCTTGCAAGTAGAGAATGAACCTGAGCAATCAGACCAAATTCCTCACCCCACCTCTGCTAAAACCGCTAATGCAGAAAAACAGGAGGTAACTGTCAAAATTTTTCATTTGTGTTCTCAGTAAGGTTTGAGAGGATATTGTTTTACCAGTAAAACAAGAACAGACTATCCTTATTATCCTCAGAATAGAAGTCCAGTAATAGTGGCCTGGAAGGGTCCCAGGGCCTGTCCTCCTTTCCTACTCTTCTCCAGCCCACTCATCCTGCTCCGGCCACCTGGGGCTCCTTGCTGTTCCTTGAGCTTGTTACGCTGTTTCCCCCTTCAGGCTTCATAGTGGCCATTCTCTCTGTGTGGGAAACTCTTAAATAGATACACAGCTAGCTAGCTTCTTCACCACCTTCAAGAGACTGGAGTGTGATCTGGCTCTTAGTAGGTGCTCAATAAGTAGTTTTTGAAAGATTGAAATAAAACAGGAGTATTCAAAAGTAAATGTAATAGACGGAGTAAATAACAAGATGGACAAGATGATGCAAGAAGATGAATCAGTAAATTAGAAGAAAATTAAGGAATTCTATAACAAAACAAAGAGTCAGAGGTGGAAAATATGAATGAGAAAATGAACATGGAGACTAGATATAAGTGATTTAATATCTATATAATAGGAGTTTTAGAAGAAAAACTGATAAAAAGAACTTGCAAAAGAGAACAGCTTCTGAGCTGAAAAAAGCCTCAGATCTTGAAATAAAGCTCTTAGCATCAGGCGAGATTATTTGGGGAAGAAAAAGGCTCATCCTTGTGCTAAAAATTTTAAATACTTAAATAAGGAGAAAAATACCACAAACTTCTCAATAGTTAAATAACAACAACCAAAAGAGCTACATATAAAGGAATAAGAATCAGATAAACATTACATTTTTCATCAACATGAAGATACAAGATTGTGACACTAGAACTTTATATTTAAGAAAGGAATCATTTAGGTGTGAGGGTAAAAGAAATTTAGTGAGCATTATTGCAACTAATAAAAGGTGGCTATAGACAAGACAAAATCAAAACCAAGAACTTTCCTTTCTATGAGCAGTCCTGTAAGGAAATAATAATGGAAAAAAATTAATTACAAAAGCAAGAAATTTTTTAAAAGACAAAAGTAAACTTAATAAGAAATGTGTAATATCTGTACCTTTACCTAGGGGTATAAAAGGACTTGAATAAATCAAGATCTCCATATTCTTTCTGTATCGAAAGGGTCAAAATTTTAAAGAAGTTTATTCTCCTGAAATCTAAAAATTTAATACTATTCCATTCAAAATTCCACTGGATATTTTGGGGAATTTGACAGATTGATTCTATAGTTCTGGCCTAGACGTGTAATCCAGCTGCTACTGAACAACTTCACTTGAATGTCCCACAGGCTTCTCCAACTCAGGATGTCCCAGACTGAACTCATTATCTTCTCTCCAGCTTGCTTCCTGTGATGTTTCTCATTGATGTAAACGTTACCACTGTCTACTGTCATAATCAAGCCAGAAACCTGTGAAAGGCTTCCTTGATTGTTCCCTTTTACTCGTCTCCAAAATTCAGTCATTAGGTCCTGCCAGTCTTCCTCTTAAATAGCTCTTAAATCTGTCTTATCTCCGTAATCACAGCTTTAGTCCATGCCATCATCATCTCTTGCCTGGCTTATTAAAAGAGCCCCTTTGTGGATCTCCCTGCTTCCAGTTTTCCTCCCTTCCATTTACTGTAACTAGAGTGAATCTTCAAAAACGCTAATCTGAACCATGGCTTAAAACCCCTCAGTGTCTTCTCTTTGCTCTTAGGACCAGGTCCAGAATCCCCAAATGACATAAAAACCTGTATGATACTTGTTTGCTTTTCCCAACCTCTCTGCATTCCACTCTTTCTGTCTTTCACTCCAAATACCAGCCATTTGGGAGGTTCTCTCACTAACTAAATGGACCCTGATCCTCTGTGCCTTTGAACTTAACCATTTTTACTTCTTGAGGCACTGCTCTCCCTACCTTGGCAAACTCATATGCATCCTTCAGGTCTCAGTGTAAAAACTTTCCTCCTGGAAGCCTTCCCTGACCTCTAGGTCAAGTTAGGTCTAACTGTTGGGTGTTCACCTGGTGCGTCCTATTCCCTTTAATCTAGCATTCATTGTATTTAATTGTAACTGTTCATTTATCTTTTCTGGCTTCTGGGTTTTAAACTCAGGATGATGAGAGGATGTCATCTTTTTATTCAAGACAATACTCTCTGTGCCTAGCACACTGTATTGTATTCAATAAATATGTGTAGTGAAAGAATTAATTGCCAGAGCCAAAACATACTAGAAAGTTACAATAGGTGAAATAGTATTATGCTGGCAGTATTTAACTGATCAGCAGAGCAAAACAGACTCAAAAATGAAACTTTAATGTAAACTGGAACTTAATTTACTATAGAGGTAGGGAAAGATGGATTATTTAATAAATGATATTAGAACAATTGGCTGTCCACTTAAGGAAAAATATCAAATGAGATTCCTACATCAGTTAGGACTGTTTTGGTTGCAAGTTACAAGCTCAACTCCAACTAGCTTAAGCCAAAGAGGATTTATTGGAAGGATTTAACGGTATTATTGAAAGGAGGGAATAGCTGAACAACTAAGCTTCAGGAATACAAGAAGCAGCAAACCTCTTCAGCCCTTACAGACTCAGAAGCCGCTAGGGTATTTTCTCTTACATCGTATGTTCTCAGCTTTATTTTCTTCTACAGTAGACTAACTCTACGCGGCAGGGAATGTAGCCTGTGGCAGCCTCCAGGCTCGAAACTTTGTCACCTTTTGAAGAAAAGTGCTCTCTAGACTTACCTCCATGTTCAGTATCCCCAGGGAAGTACTTTGATTTGTGTGGCTTGGGTGCCATGCTTGCCTGACATCCCCATGTAAGGCTTAGAGCAATAGCTGTGTCCAAGGAGACAGGGTACAGTAAGCTTCTAAACTATGTCGGTTTCGGTGGGGGCATATGTGTGCGTGTCAGTGTGTGCACTGTGGGGAGGGTAATGGTAAGAAGAAAGTCTCCTCAAGAAAAGGAAGTGGGTAGCAGAGCCACCGCCGCAGAGGGACTTGTGATGAACCGATGGGCACCCTAATTTTTGTCTATTTCACATCCACTCCAAAAAAAAAAAAATAGATTTAAAGTGGATTAGAGATAAAAATATAAAAGTGTAAAAATACTAGAAGAAAACAGTTCTGTTGGTTTTTAAAAAATCTTGGAATGTTGAAGACCTTCCTTAACATAAGAAGACCAGAAACCATCCAGGGAAAGACTTAATAACTTAAGGGGAAAAACGAAGAAGAAAAACCTTTCTAAGGCAAAGGCAGGAAAAACAAAATTGCAAGAACAGCAATAAAAACTCAAGAAAAATATTTTCAATACGTGTGACAAAGGATTATTAGTCTTAAATATAAAGAGTTCTTGTGCATCTCCAAGAAAAGGATGAGCATCCCAAAGGAAAAGTAGATGATGGACATTAATAGGCAATCCGCAAAAGAAGTAAAAATGTTAGTGTATGTACAGAGAAGGAAACATCAATGGGCAAAAATATATGAAAGCGGATCAACCTTATTAGTAATTAGAGAAATGAGATTTAAAATCACAATGAGATTCCACTTTGCTTCTGCTGGACTGGCAAAAATTAAAATACTCAGCAGCAACAACCATTGCCAAAGGTAGAGCAGCAAGAAGCCATGTGCATGCTGGATGAAATGTAAAATGGTTCAGCCACTTTGGAAAACAATTTTGCATTGTCTACCAAATTAGAAGATGTATGTATGTTATGGCCTACCAGTTCTACTCCTAGATACATACTCAAGAACAGCACTGTCCAGTAGAACTAGAACAGAAGTTACATATGTAATTTAGAATTTTCTAGGAAGCCACATTACAAAAAAGTAAACAGATAATTAATTGTAATTAGAATTACATAATACCTAAATATATAATGATTAATCTTATTTGTGTATTTTATTAAACTAAATTTTATTAACTAAAAATTTTATTAAATTTTATTTATATAAAAGTATATTTAAAATATTACCATTTCAACATATAATCAGTATTAAAGATTACCAGTGAGATGTTTCCTTTGAAATCTGATGTTTATATTTTGCGTTTACAACATATTTCAATTCAGAGTTGCCACATTTCTAGTGCTCAGTAGCCGTATGTGGCTAGTGGATACAGTATTGGACAGTGCAGCTCTAGAGACATTCTTATACTAGAATATTCACAGGAACCTTTTTAATAATAACAGAAAATTGAACCAATCTAGATGTCCTTTAACAGTATAGATAAATTGTGGTAAATTCCCACAGTGGAATGCTGTACTCTACTTTAAAAAACGAATGAACTGCAGGCATATGTATCAACATGGAGAATTTCACAATATTGGGCAAAAAACATACAAGTCACAGAAAAATACATTAAAACTGATAAAACATTGTGTATGGATAGTTACATAAGTGGTAAAGTTATAAAGGAAAAAAGGAGAATGGTTAAAAAATGTTTTCAGGAGAGTTAACTACCTCTTGGGCAGGAGGAGAGGAATGCAGTTGGAGAGAGTCTCCCAAGGATGCAAAGATGTTGATAATAGCCTGTTTGCTAGAGATACGTATGTATGTACGTACATATACATAAACATTCATACATACATATACTCTTGTGTAAATTATTTGCTGTATTAAAATCATTAATGGCAAGTAAATATGAAGTGATTTTTTGCTTATCGAACTGATAATATTTTAAAGGTGTCAAGTCCTTGTACTCGTAAGGGATAGACAAACAGGCAGTTCACACACAATTGATGAGAATACACAGCCTCTCTGGAGAGCAGTTTTGGAATAGGAATCCAAGTTTTTTTTTTTTTTAATTTCAGTGCATTTATTAGACTGTAAGCCTCAGGGACAGGGACCATGGTGGTTGTGTTCTTTGTGCCTAGTATTTATTGAATAAATGAATGAACGGTTTTTGAGAATTATGACTAAATATTTGTTCAGAGACTATGAAAATCTTCAGAAGATAGGGACTGAGTCAGCAGAGGAAAGGGACTAGCTTTGCTGGGCCAAGTGGGGGACAGGTGAAACTTTACAAGGAGGTGACGTTGAACCTGCAGTGTCGCCACAAGTTCTGCCCCCTCTGAAACCTTTCCTGGCTTCTCCAATCCTCAGGGACTCTCCTCTTCTGAACTGGGCACTTTAAAAGTATTTTGGCACTTCTATTCCTAATGGCATTGTTTTCTTTTTCATATGAATGTGTCACGTGTCCCTAATTAAGCTACAGTCTCTTTTATATATGTACATTTTTTCAGATTATTTCCGACTGTAGGTTATTACAAGATACCAAATTTTGTTCCCTGTGTTTTATACTAAATCCTTGTTGGTTATCTACTTTATGTACAGTGTTGGAATCCGTTAATACCATATTCCTAATTTATCCTACCCCATCTTCTTTTTCCCCTTTGGCAACCATAAGTTTGTTTTCTATGTCTATGAGTCTGTTTCTGTTTTGTATATAGATTCATTTGTATTATTTTTTAGATTCTACTTATAAGTGATATTACATAATATTTGTTTTTTCTCTGTCTGACTTACTTAGTTGATAATCCATGTTGCTGCAAATGGCAATATTTCATTCTTTTTTATGGCTAAGTAGTAAGGAATCCAAGTTTTAAATTCGCCTACCCTTTAACCCAGCAACCTAACTTCTAGTAATTTATTCTCAGAAAAGAGTCAAGTAAATGATTAAAGATTTATTTACAAGGATATTTATTAAAGCTTTTTAAAATAATAACAGAAAATTGAAAACCATTCACTCTAGGGGATTGGTTAAAAGAAGTATGGTGTATTCATAAATGTAGTTGTTAAGAAAAAGAAGTAGACGAATACATGTATTGACACGAAACACATCCATGACATATTGTTAAAATAAGGACAGAAGAGTATGCAATATACAATCCCAATATTGTTATATAAAAGTAGAAAAACTTCAGAAATAATAAATCAAACAGTTAACAGTGCTTATCTCTGAGGCAGAGGGATAATTACTTGATATTTTAATATTTTGGAAATTTTTAAATGAAATTGCATTACAGTTATAAACAGGAAAATATAGGGCTATCCCTCACCCTTTTTCTTCCAAGATTGGCATCGTTTTGTGTTGCAGGACCCTAAGGACACTGGTTGTTGCTCTAGATTTCTCTAAGTCAAACTGTAGTGTCTTTTCCTTTTGAGAAATGTAATCAAGCATTTATTTCCATAGTCTCTGGGTAAGTGTCACTCCTGAAAATTCAAGGATAATTCCAGCTTTTGAGTATAGTGTTAATAGTCTCTGAAAAAATAAGATTATTGTATCCTTTGTTAGGAATTGTTAGGCATTACAGACAAAATCAGAGGAAGTCCCAGCTAAACTCTTGATTTGACCTGCCTCGAGTGCCTGTTAATCTAAAGGGAAAAGAATCTGCTAACTAAATAATTTAAAATACATACTGCCTTGTTATGCATGTTTATAATAAACTTTATAGAGAGATAATGAATTTGTGCAGTCTGCATGAACAATTAGGTTAAATGCTGCCAGATCTCCACCTCATTGGGTCCTGTGCACTGTCTTTGGGTTTCTGTTTCTAGGCTTCACCTCCATTCCCTTCCCTTCCCCCCTCTCTCAGCAGATGGTTTCAGGGTTCATCAGGGCCCCTTCCAACTGTAATAGTCTATGATTCTTTGCTGTTGGGTTTTTTTAGCCAAGGAAGTGACATAATCGATCTGAGTTATGCTTTCTTGAAATTAATCTGGCAGCACTGTACAGAAAGGGAGAAATGGGGGGTGGACATACAGTTAGAATCATATTATTACAGTTTGGGTAAGCAAATTATTTCTGACACAGGTAAGGGGCAAGAAGTATGAGGAAGAGAGGTTGGGAATGAATAGTACTTCAGGTGCAGAACGAGAATCAGTGGGATTAGGAATCAGTTGAATCTGGGCCACAAGGCAGAGGAAGAAGGAAAGATGATTCTGAGACTTTGAGCTGGGGAGGCTAAAAATGTATGGCACATGGCCCAAGAGCACTTCTTTACTAAATGAGCCCTTATACGAGAATTTCTTGTAGAACTTCACTCCCTAATACAGTCTCTAGCTCCTTATGGTTCTGCATTATTTGCTATTTAAAGCATTTATTTACTTGTGAGTAAATGTGGATAGGTGCTACTGTTCTGAAATCAGCACTTTTTTCTGGTCAGTCCCAGCCCCACCCCACAATAGTAGAATTACTTGCATACACACACACACACACTCACACTCACACACGAAATGCAGTTTAGAAGAAACAATGTTCAAGTTCTGAAAATTGCAAATTCAAAAATATAAGCAAAAATTATTGAATGAAAGCATAAAATATGATTTGAACACATTTTATTATGTTTATGATGCAGGTTGTTTCTGTAAAGGATCTAAGAAGTATGTATTTTAGGTTAAAAGATCTTTTTTAGTTTTCTGTTCAAGGATGTTATAAAATTAAATTTTAGTAACAGTAGTAGACTAATGAAAAGCAGCTTATTTATACATTTTGGGCTAAAGAAAAGAATACTTTCTCCATTGTCCGTTTTCAGGTTATTTTTTTTAAGTACTATTATTGAAATCAGATTTTAGTCCCCCACTGAGTCAAAGAAGAATCTCATGATCATAATGTTAGACAAATGTTAAAAACCTGGGGAAATCATATGATTAGAATAAAAAATTGTGCAGTGTCCTCTTATAGTGAAAGAAGCATTCTTGATTGGAGAAGAGAAGTTTATGGAGAGAAAAAAATATTTTTGGTTGGTTGACACTCAAAGAAATAAGAGAATAGAAACCAAAAATATAGCTTGGTTGTATTCTCTGGATAGTTCTTTTCGGAGGCTGAGATTCAAACCTATAGTAGCTTTTAGTGTATTAGCAAGATATTCCCCAGATAGAGTTAGCAGTTTTGCTCTATTATTTCGTGGTGATTCTTTGTCCGAGGGCTGTTATTAATAACAAACTACTGTATGAGTTGTATATGTCAGGGCTTTCTTCTTGCTGTAGTAGAATTACATTTCAGTTTTGAGAATAAATTTCAGCGAGAAGGATAATTATCAAATCAAGTTATAAAACATCATTCAAAGGATAAGTCTTTTAAAAACCTGTCATAAATAAAGAGTATTTTATCAGCCTCCTCCCCCCAATTTAGAAATTCGCATTTTAATTTTATTTTATGCCTTTATGGTTATTTTTACTGTTAAACTGGAGAATAGATAAGATTAGAAAGATTGGAGTAAAGTTGAAGAAATACTTTTAACTAAAAGCATTCTAGTGGCGATTTGTTGTTTTTATTGCAGGTACTCTGTTAGAAATGATGTGAAATTTATTGCTAGGTTTTTAGGTTATGTTTAAGGAAATAGAGTTTAACAATAAAGACAGTGAAGAATTTTTTGAACCTTAAGCTCAAAGAGAATTTTGAGTAGGATAAAAGAAAAAATAGTCTGTTTTCAGAAGTTACTCATTTGGATCTCCAGAATGGAATATATTGTTTTGGGAACCTATTTATTATATGAGGAAAAATTCAACACAAGTCATTGTTAGACTTTGTGAAACTCAGTAAGTATCAAGTAGAATTAATCAGTGAAAAAGCATCTCAGAACATTAAGTGCAAAAAATTTTGCCAAAGAGTATGGGATAAGAAGTTATCATTGATATCCTGAGTTAACTCCTTAAATCCCTGAAGTTTAGTCCATCATGGCAGATACCACTCTTTTAGGAGCTATGTTTTGTTTTGGAAAGGTAAAATTCAGACTAATAAACTGTGATCACATCAACATTGGCCTTTGGCTCAATTTGGAGATCCAGTAGGATTCATTCTGTGTTCATGTGTCTTTCAGGGGTGTAGTAATACACACTTAAAGCAAATGAAAAATGAAAAACTCCTTTTAAAGGCAAGCTTTTAAAGCGTAAAGTATTTTGACATATAGACTTAATGTGAGCATTACAACTGAATCAGGAAGGCTTGAGGGGAAAACCTTTCCCCCTGCCAAATACAGTAGATAATATAATTATATTATTCTATATTATATCACTCTAATTATGAAAATAATATATTTTATTGTAAAACCTTCTATTATTTCACCAAAGCAAAAACTACATGTAAGCATAGGATAACTCAACTATTAATATTTTGATGTACAGTCTTTTTTAATAGAAATTAATGTAAGATTTTCCCAAAAGAATCAGGACTTTCCAGTTAAAAATTCAAGGATGACAGCTGTATGTGCATGTTCTTGAAAATTGAAATCATTTGTATCCTGACACCAAACAGTTGCTGGAAAGCTGAAGTTTTCAGGAGAATTAAGAATACAAGTAAGGTTTTTGGATAAGACAGTGTTTTCAAATCCTTTTTTGTTGTATCCTCCAAAGTTTACCTTTCAAAAACAGTTTGTCCCCAGATATTCCCAACTCAAGCATTTAGAGAATTAACTACCAGCCTATTAAATAATTTCAACTGTAGTAAATGTTACTCTGTTTGTATTATTAGGCTGAAGTGAATTTTTTATTGGCAAAGAAAGAAAATGGTAGTTTGGGCTGCTTTCCCTCAGCATGATACAGGGTCCATCATGGACAGGGAGTGATTTTCTGTGATACCCAGAAAGGAATTCTTAATGTACTTACTATAAAAAAGAAAATAAAATAATAGCCACTTTGCTTATTAAGTATCTTCCCAATGTGAATTATATACTGAAAATAGGATAAAGAGGCGATAGGAAACATTCTTTAAAAGGTGTCCACTGAATACTGATTTCTGAGAAGGTAGCTTTATCCACGTGGGAACAAAAAGTGTCTTCTCATAGCTTTGACTGTTAGTCTTCATGTGATGGCAAGTGAATCGGAATGTCTTTAGCGCTTGGGTATTTTAAAGACTTAAGCAGTTACATTTAGTTGATTGGTTTGCTTCATTCTTGAAAGAGTTGTATGCATTAAAGACTTCATCAAATTGCATTGTATTTGTGTGTTTTCCTGTGCAGGGGTTGGCATTCAGGAGTGTAGTACTGTTTTCAAAGTCCAGAAAGGGCAGGGTGCTCAGTTGCCTTTATAAAGGCAATTTCTTGGTTGACTGCGACTGAGTGCAGAATTATAATACTGAGGGCCTAATTTATAACAGAAAATGCAGGAGTTGCAAACCTGTTAAACCCCTTATACATGTATAAGTAAGGTAAACAATGGCAGATTAGCATGGAGTATTGTCTGATGTGAATAATCTTAAAAACAGATTTCATTGGCCTGTGCATGTTGTACCTGTTAACACAGAGAAAAACCTGTAGAAATCTGTGCATCATCTTTGAAATATAATAAATCAGGGAGAAAAAGCAGAGCAAAGTGAGACAGCTGCTGCTTGGATTGGCAGCCTGTTTATAATCTGGGAGGCTCATAGCTGGATTGCTGTGCTGTGTGCTGTGCCCTCACACATCAGATAGGAATGATGATGTGTGTGTGTATGTGCACATGCTGCTACTCTCAGACTTCTAATTTTTCAGAAAAGGATTCCTTTTCCTGCATAGAAATGGAACATGCTAGCAAAAGCAGATTTTGTGGGTGCTAAACACTTAACATTCTCCCCCCAGGACCTCTGGGCATTTTTCCGTGCTGGGGTAAGACCTTTGGTGGGCCAGGCATTTAAATCTGTAAGGCCTTCTCGGCATTCTTCGTGAGGCTGCCTCTGCTGAGTGAGCAAGTCATGTGGGACAGAATGTCGCATTTCAGTACCTTTTGGCTATCTGTGCACGTTAGACAATAACGATTGCCAAGCCAACGTGTCTCAGGTTTTTTAATTACGGATTTAAATGCCCACAGGAGCTCTGCTCATATGTTGATTCCACTGCTTGACTTTAAAGGATTTGGGGGTGGGGCATTTTCTAATTTAGATGATAAAAGGCAGTCAGCTATTCAGCATGGAGACGATTTACCACATAAACTTGTTTGAGCAGCAAGCAGGGTATAGAAGAGGTGGCTAAAGCTTTTCCACGTTTTTATTCTGAGAAGGGGAAAAACCCTCCTCAATACTCTTCCTTAGGTTTATTTTTAAGGGTCCAAAAAGAGGTGTATTAATAAAAATAACCTTGACACCTGTTTTTGCAAAGGATTGTTAAAGCATTGGAATGGCATCCTCGAGTCCACCTCTTGGCAGCTTTCACGCACCTTGAGCATGCTGCCTATGTCAGAGATTGTCTGCAACCAAATTTTCCGAGGGCTGTGTTCCTCAAGGCACACTTTTACTTCAGAAACACTTCCTATGCCACTGAGCTTGGGTGTTTTCAGAACATTCTAATGGAATTTTAACTTTAAAACTCAAAACGTAATTATATAGATACGTCTAACTCCCAAAGGACCATTTAAAAGCCAAATATAACAGAATTTTGGATGTTCCTGTATTTTGGTTTATCCTTAGCCCAGGTCTCTCACATAATCGTGAATAATCAGAAAGCTGACTTTCTCTGTTGCCCCATCAGAGAATTAGAGAAAAGAGTATGCATTTAAATAACTTACAAGGCATGATCTGAGATTTTCTTTTGCTAAAAGGACATTATTGGGACATTGGCAAAAACTACTTGAGTAAGGTGTGTAGAAAATAATATTGTATCAGTGTTGATTTTCTGATTTTTCCCCCTAACATTTTATTATGAAAAAAATTCAATCATACAATAAAAGTTGACAGAATTTTATAATGAACACTCCAACAGTCATATGCCTATTACATATACTTGCTTTGTCACATGTCTGTTCATGCATCCATCTTACCTGTCTTTCTATTTATTAGCAAAATAGTAGAGGCATATAATACTTGCAGCTACTCTCAGATAGTTCAAGGGGAAAAAAAAGTGTTTGTGTGTGTCTGAGAGAGAGAGAGAAAAAAGAATAAAACATGTGGCAGAGTTAACATTTGGGGAGTCTGGCTGAAAGTTTTATGGGAACTCTCTGTGCCATTCTTAAAACTTATCTGTAAGTCAGAAATTATGTCAAAATGAAAAATTTTTAAAGGAAAAATAAATTGAGATAATAGGAAAAGTATAATTACTCAAATCACAATGTTCTCAAGATATCAGAGAATCACTCCTTAGATGAATGATTTTTTGTAGCCCAGAACTACAAATGATTAGGGTTTTAGTATTGTCTTACTAGGAGGATGACATCTCTACTAACTAGTATCATAGAAGGTCTAGACTTAATGCTAAAACAGGAAGGAAGGGTTTATCTGCTTCATCAGTAAGAATTTGACTTTTATATAGAAACCAACTGAAATGTTTACCTGCTTATTGGTCATGTCTGAGTGAAAGGGACACAGTAAGTTTGGGCAAAGAAAGTCAGTGGTGTTAAGACTTGGGAAGACTCCTCCCTTTTTAAAAATCTCTGACATAATATTGTGCTCAATTGGGAGATGGACAAAAGGTTTTAAGAATAAAGCTTCATTATACATGTGCCTGAGAGAAAAGTTCCCCTTCAGCATACCCACGTCAGGGTTGTCTCTGACAACTGCTTGTGGGTGGGCAGTGTATACTTGTTTTCATAAAGTGTCTAGAACACCGCTACATAGCTGATGATTAGTGTCTAATGATGACAAGATTAAGAATAAAAAATGGAACAGCATAACATAATGCTCATCTTGAACAGCTTCCTGTGAGGAATTATTTTTTGGAAGGGATGTTTAATAATAAGGAATGATGGTTTTATAGGGTAGTCTAGAGATAGAGAGTCATTATGGTAGAGGAAAGGGAAATTAAAGAATCATCAGAACAGCAGGTTCAGTCTTAGAGAAATCCCCAACTCTTATACAAGTAAATTATAGAGGAAAAAAATAGAAGAGAATCTGAACTAGATGGTTACATCAGAGTGAGACTTAAGTGAAAAGCAAGGATAAGCGTTCTTTAATCAAAGAAGAGTGATATTGCTTATTAACAGATGGAAAGTAAAGAAAGGCACTTTTGTGGAAGAAAGAGGACTACTAATAAGAAAAAGAAGAAATGAGGAAGGAAGAGCAGGAGGGGAGAGGAGGAAAGGAGGAGAGATTTTGATAGCCTAGACAAGTAAGTGGGAGAATTAGGAAAATCAGAGAAAATAATAATTTGCTGGGAGGTAGGTTTATGCCTGGATCAAGGCATAAGTGAGAATGAGAAGAAAGAAAGTAGATCAGCATCCCAGTTGGCCCTGCATATATAAGATCGTACAGTTGCAGGAGATATCCCCAGACACATCTTGTCCTTTCCCTGCTTTCTCACTTAGTTGCACCTAAACCAGCATTTCCCAGACTGTGTTCCTTGGAACATGAAAGTCCCAGTTTGTTAACAGGTTTCATGGAAAAAGCATTCTGTTATTAGAAATTTTTAGGAGATACTGTATACTCTCTGCCCTTAGAGATTCTTAACATATATTAACAATTTAAAGACTGAAATTTTATAGTAAAGAAATTAACTGTGTTTAATTTGGGTTTTGGCAAACGTATTAACCTCTTTTCCAAGAACACACTTCATATCTCAAGGGATATACCACCATTCCTCATTACATAATTTGGGATTGCTGATCTAAACCCTTTTTAGAGAGAGAGCAGCCTTCCTTCTTAATTTCCTCACCTATTTTTGGAAATGGATTTTGCAGTTCCCAAATATTAGTCTAGTTTCCAACATGTTGCTTAAATCCCTTCTGCTTAGGTCTTCATACTCTGTGCAAAATAGCCTTGTGCAGGAGAGACTATTCAAAGTGGGAGGTTCATGAGTAAACTATCCGTCAGCTCACTCTGCTGGCCCCTGTCTTGTCTTACAGAAGACTGGGAAACCCATGCTTGGATTTACATTGTGTCCTTTCCTATGTCACTTGTTTCTTTTCCAGACTAGATAGTACAAATTCCTTTAGCTTTTCCTCTGTTTATTTTCTAATCTTTTTTCTTATTATTTTTGCCATTTCTTCAGATCCACGTATCAAAGTGTGAGACCTTAGCCTAGATATACTGTCATAAAAACTAATAGAACATGTTTTTGTTATGTAATAGAAAAATTACACTCATATATGCATATAATAAACTTCTAGTTCTTTATGTCATTCTCTCATTTGTTTCTCTCATTACAGCATTTGTGCCTCTTTAAAGAAGATATTGTTGACATACAATTACCTGTTTCAGTGGAACCCCCCCCACCACACACAGAGGTTTTCCACTTCCACTTAGTGTAATGCCTGCATTTTTTATTCTTGTGGTGTTTTTTTCCTTCCAAAGCAGATTATTCTGCCTCTCCTCAGGAATCCCTAAAATGTGAGCTCGAAGAAGGTAAAGGTCTGTCTTTTGACTAATTTCTGTGGCACCTTCTGTGATGCACAGCACAGCATCCTGTTCACAGATGCATTATACTAGTGGAGGTGGTGGTATATACCAGCTAATAGTTAAAAATTTGGTGAAGGTATTTAAAAATCTGTCTAACGGTCCCTTCCATGTATTTGAAATACTTAGATTAGGGTGTAATATTGTTCAGTTGTAACTATTGTGGGTTTAGCATATCAGCATTCAAAACAAGATACTTTTGAATTTGGAGTCAGTGCATTTGGTGCACAGTTCCCAAGACATAACTTAAGACATAGGAAACTAGGAGTCATGTTCCTGTTTGAGAAATTTCATAGCTTCTGGAGGTGAAAAGGACCGAAGAGGATAATATTTTATATTCTAGATCATCAGGTCTTGTTAGACTCAAGAAGAGCAGAAGTGAAAGTGGGAGCCAGTTGTGCCAGGAGCCAGTTGTACCAGGAGCCTGCTTTACTGAACAGCAGTAATACCCGTGCCCAGTGAGTGCCCTCACCTACTGCACGCGTACAAAGTGCTCCCTGCGCTGCTGCATGAAGACCTGTCCAGCAGTGTGAGAGCCGGCTCTCCTGTTCCTTGGTGGCAGTTCTGATGAAAAATTGGTTTGCTGCAGGATATCAGCAGCCACTTCAGGGAATTCTAGTGCTGTCCCCAAACATGTCACAGGATCTTAGTCTACAGATGCAATATGTGTGAATGAAATGCCATGTCTGAGAATGTCAGCAGGGAACAAAAGAAGACACTGGGAAATGACACCACTGATGCCACAAAATAGGGACCAGATCCAAGAAAAAATAATCATACTTCCAGTCAGAGTATTTTGGAACGGCAGAATTGCCTGTTTACTGGCAGTAAATAACCAGGGTAAATAAATTGGAGTGGTAGAAGACTTGCTTTCACTAGAGTTTCTTTGCTTGTCAGAATTGGCCTAAGTTCCTATCATTCAGGTCAAGCAGTCTTTTCAAAATGATGGCCACAAAAAAGAGAGTTAAAATGTAGAGAACAGTGATACACCCTTGAAGGAAAAGGATTTGAGATGCAATGACATGATGGGTAAGATGATTAGGAGCCCTGAAAGTCAAGCATGCTGGTTTTCCTGCTTTTTATGGTTATGTGATCCTTTGCTACCTAGGAAATGTAACTCATATTTCAGTGTTGTGCTAGCATTTCTAGGGCAGAGCTGCTATTGAACTCTCAAGTTGAAATATAAAAATCAAAAACAAAGGAGCCAGTCAAATCCAAACAGACTGATGGGACTCAATTTCATTGCTAAGATTGGAATGGAGTCTCACTCCTAAGTTGATACAAAAGTAAAGTGTTCAGGTCTTGAAAATTTTTGTTTCAAGTGGGTAGAGTGCAGTTTATAGCATCAGTAAGAACATGATACTGCATAATACCTACCAACTCCAGAACTTATTCAGGAATATGGCAGAATGTCCTTAAATTCCTCTGGTGCCTACTTCAAACAGACTTTGCCCAGAATCAGCCATATCCAAGTGCTGTGTGGACCTGCCTGGTTCATCCCTACTTAGTTTCGAAAAGGCCATCTTATTTTTTGGCATGGCTTGTATACTTATCAATAACAGCTCTAGCTTCTAGGTTAATCTAGGTCTCAAGTGAAAAAAAAAAGATTGATTTGATGTTATGCTTAATTTTGATACGACTTTATTTGAAACCCAGATCCTAAACTCATCAAAAAATGCCTTTACTGCCAAGTTAAAAAGCTGACAGTCTTTTCTCCTATCTCCTGGAAAGCATTAAAAAGCAGTTCTTTCCTTGCCTCTTCAGAGAAGATAAAGCAGAAACCAATAGCTGAGAAATTAGCATCCACAAAAGTTTGAAAATGAAGTATGTAAGTTTCAAAGGCTCCAAATTTAAAAAGAACCAACCCCCTAGAAAAACCCAAAGTAGACTAAGCTTCCAGAATGGGAAAGTCTTATTTTATTCTCCCTTTCTTTCTCTTGCCTTATTTTTGACCAAATGAGTTTGTCTTTAAACACAATTTTAGCCTCTTACATGATTTGCGTGTTCTTGCTTCTTGCAGTGATGATACATTGATTTTGTCATAAAAAGTCTTGCACTGGGTTGCATTACTCTGAGATGTTATTTTAGAGATTGGTGATGTGCATCTGTGAGAGTGTGTCATGGTATGCAGTAAGCAGTGCCATTAAGCGAGTTACTGCCATCTGCTCCTACCTGCAGTCATTCTAAGTACAGCATCATCGTTTTTTCTTCAGGCATCAATTGCTGTCTCAGATTTCTTTCTTTCTTTGTTTTTTTCTTTTAATTTGGTGTCCGTTTCAGGATTTCGTTCGTATTTTCCAAATTGTCTTTTGATGAGTCATGTGATATGTATTTATAGTTGTATAGAATCTTTTCCATAAGAAATTGAGTCAACCTGATTAGTGGAATTTTAAAGGCACTCGAATGGACACAGAAATTAAATTATGTACAGACGGGTATTTCACGACAGCTGTTTTCTCTGAAGTGACAAGAGATGAAGTCTTCAGATAATTTTTTTTTTTAATTTTAGGAAGATTCTCTTATTTCTCCCCTATAGATTGCCTATCTGGCAAAGGTTAAATGGTAATAGTATGCATTCTTCTAAAGATAGTGATGAGCTTGAGCCCAGACCTTCAGGATACCCAACTAACAGGTCTTCAGGGCATTCTGGGGAGGTATATTTTAATGTTTTTGTAAGGAAGCTTTAAGCATAGGACACATTTTTTAAAAAACACAGCTAGAGTAATTAATTTAACTAACCAAATATAGCAAAAAAAGTTTTTTCATTAATTGAGATTACACAAATTGAAAAGGAAAAGTACAGTAACGTGATTTGGGCAGCTGACTGTATTGTGTACTTTGCAACTTGGTAGTCTTTTCTGTTGAACCCTGCTTATTTTTAAGGAAACAATTAGTTTTTCCTATCAGTCCACATATTTTAATAGTTTTCAGGGACAAAACCATTTTGATGTGTGTATTTTTTGTTAATTTTGTAGAAATTAGAAGTAAAATGTTATAGTGAGTAACGATAATGATCTCTTTCCCAGTTTGGTTTTGAGTTTTTTTAAAAGAGCAAATCCTGAAGTGTCCCTTATAAATCTAGAGCTCTTCATTGTCAGGAGTCCCAGCTGACCACTTAGCTTCGTGGAGCAGCACCACTGCAAACAGAGTATCTGCAGTCCTCGCCCACAGGGCAGGAAGAGGGTACACCCACGTTCTGTCTGCACACAGTCGCCTGCAGTCTTGTTAGCTTTCAGTATACTCTGACTTCTACACCTTTACTCATTCTTAGTGCTGATAAAGATCTCATTTTCCACCGTTTTAGAGCTGTGAGATAGTTTAAAAATTAACAGATATACATTTTAATGGACACGCAGTAGGTGACCATTGTGTTCTTTAGAAGGCTTTGTATTTTCAATCCAGGATCCAGTCAAGGATCATATATCACATTTGGTTGCCATTTCTCTTTGATCTTTAAGCTGCAGCAGCTTCATGGCCTTTTTTTGGTGGCGGGGTGGGGGAGGGCTCATTTGTTTAAATTTTTTAAGAGACCAGGCCAATTGCAGTGCTGAATGTCCTGCAATTTTGATTTATCTGATTTGGTTCCTCATGATTAAATCCACATTAAACATTTTTGGTAAGAATACTGCTTAGAGTACTTAATGCCTTCATCACAGGAGGGCACATCATGACCATTTGCCCTGTTATTGGTGATGGTAAGTTTGATTATTGGTTAAGGTAGTATCTGTTCAGTTAGTTTTTTAAAGTGCTACAGGTTTGTATTCTAGATACTGTAGTCATGTAGCTATTCTGTTCAGTTAAACAGACATCTAGGAGGGCTACCAAGTTGCAGGCAGTGGACTATGAAAATGCATAGGACCTAGTCTCCTTACTCTCAAGACACTGGCAGCATAGCATAGGAGACAAATGTATAACCTATAAATTGGAGTTTAAAATAGATTATGGTACATGGTATTACAATAGAGTTATAAACAGGGTGTTCTGCAAACATAGAGAAGGGAGATGTTAATCCTGAGTTGGGGAATAGGGAAGGTTTTGTGTGAAAAACAGTGTTTGTTCTAGGTCTTCAAGAATGAGTGAGGTTTAGACAGGTAGGAGAGGTGTTGGGTGGGTGGGAGGGAATAATTTAAGCAAAGGTACAGAGGCAAGAAGAAGCAGTTCAGGCTGCAGAAATAGCAGATAACTCAGAGTGGTTGAAGGAGTAGATATAGTGGAAGATGAAGTACAATTGTTAACAGCCTTTAATGCCTCATCTAGGAGTTTAGTCTTTATTCCATAGTTACTAGAGAGAAGGCACAAAAAATATTAAGCAGAGAAATGTCATGGTGAGATCCCTTTTTGAGAAAATATTCTACCAGCAAAAGGATCTATCTACTCTAGTGGGGAGAGATAACAGTTAGGAAGATGTTACAAATTGTCCTAATAAGAGGCCTGAATACAGCAGTGGGATACAGGTACAAGGCAGTGCAAAGACTAATTAGATGTAGAGAGTGAGGGAGTGAACATGCATAGGATCCCCAGCTTGAGCTTTTAGGAAGTTATTAAGGTAGGAAATGGCAAGAGAGGGGAAGACAATGATACGTTTGGTCTTGAGCAGGTCAGATTTGCGATGTTGGTGAGGCATTAAGATGGAAATGTCTATCATACAACTAGAAATGTGACTGTGGGTTTCCAAGAGAGGCCAGAGCTAGAGATGGAGATTTACTGACCTCTACTATGTTATAGGCACAGCCCTAGGTAGGTACCTTATACGTGTTACCTCATTTAATCTTCACAGCAGCTCTATGAGGTAGATACCGTTATCCCCATTTAAGAGGTGAGTAAACAGACTGAAGTGAATTAACTTGCCTGAGGCCATACAGCTAGTCATAAGGGCCAAAATTCTATCCAAGGAGAATAGTTGCAGCACTGAGATTGAATATTGGTACCTAGGGAATGAGTATAGAGAGGGAAAGAGAGAGGGCCCAAGAAAGGAACTTTTAGGCACCTGGATATAAGAGGATCTAAACTTAAAGGCACTTTCAGGGCTATGGGAGAGAGAATCAAGAAAGTGATGATGGACAGTAATGACAGGTGAGCAGAGGGTCCCAGGAAGAGCATGGTCAACAGTGCACTTGCACAAAGAGGTCAAGGAAGACAAAACTTCGAATAGCTTTTGAGGGAAATTGATAGATAATCACATAAGGGTGACTAGAAGGTGAGGGTAAAGATGACATGAACTTCAGGCAAAGCCTGTGGCCTGGTTAAAGGATTGTTTCCAGTAGTAGTGAGCAGCTCAGGAGAAAGGATCGGCAAAGTCAAAAGGAAGAGAGGGTCTAGTGCAAGCGTAGTGGAAGTCGTTTACCATGGGTCCCAAGATGCATAGAAAGTACTGAAGCCATGACTAACTGGTAGTCTGTAAGTTTAGACAGAGTGAAGGATCTAGGGTATGCTTCTAATTTTTGTGTTTTAACATTAATGTTGTATACTAAAGAAGATTTTGGTCTTTCCTTTTTGTTTTGGTGTATTGCATATAGCTTTAAAATTTTTAAAAGGCAAGAATTCATAGTAATTCCTTTATTTTTGAAGTCAATCAGTAAATAAAAACTGCTCTAAACCTCCCTTATGCCAAACTCATGGGCATCCACATTTTTTTGCTTTGGGGAAATTTTGTTAGCTAAAGACATTGCCTGAAATAACATCTCTATTCTGCAGAAGTCAGAGAAGAAAAAGGATCTCAGCCAAAACTCTTTCATGAATTTAGAAATGAAAAGCAATGCTTAGTACAGGGAGATGTCATGAAATCCTAGGCTTTGAGAGCCAGAAGGTATCTTAGAATTTGCAGTCTTCTTATTTCAGCAGTTGATTCATTGAACACTTCTTAAACACACTACCATCAGCCAGCTAAAAAGTGAAGCTACCAGCTAAAACAGCTCATTCTTGCCTTCAGGAAGCTCACAGTCTAGTGGGAAGATCAAAAAGCCCAGTAAATCCATTAAGAAGTTTAGTGAAGGTGCTCAAATATTTGTTGAACAAAGGAAAAAATCTGTTTTTGACATCTTCAGGTCACATTGTTTTAAAATTAAGTGACTGACTGTATAATCTGATACAACTATCAGATGCTTTCATAATAAAATTACGATTTCAAAAAACAACAACAAAAAGAAAAGAGTTTAGTGAAAAAGGGGAAAGGGACCTCTGACTTAGTGGATGCCTGTTGTCTGTAGGATGCTCCTGTCATCACATATTTCATTTTCAGCTCTCAGGAAAGGAGAGGAGAAAGAACAGCAGCCTTGAGGGGAGAGAGAATGTGTTAGTTTTTTGTACAGAGGAGACTTGAGTGTGCTCGTTTATAGTTGGAGGGGAAGGAGCCAGTGAAGAGGGAGATACTGGTCACTGCTGGTTACTTCTGTTGCTCCAGCACACCTAGCAGCTTGATCTTAAAAATCAATTAATCGTTATTACCTCTAGTCCACTGGGTTAGGAATGGGGCTTTTTAGGGGACAGGAATAGGAAACTTCCAAAATAGAGGGAAAAGAGAGGTACAAACGTACATTTACTTTGACTTCTTGTTCTTCTCTAACTTCCATGGGCCAAGGCTTTGCACGCTGGCTTAGGAAACCTGCTTTTTCTTTCAGAGCCAGGACTCTTTTTATTTTTGCATTAAGATTGTTGTTGACTTGCAGTATTACAAGCTGCCGAAAGATGAGATTCAAAAAAAAATACTCCAAATTTAATTTAATTTCGAGTTATCCACACTACTGTTCCCAACAGTGTTATAAAGCAGAAAGGAATGTGGGCATTAGAATCAGAAAACAAAGATGTGGGTCCTGGTTCTGCCATGTAATTGTGTGATTTTGGACAGATCACTAAATTTCCTTGAGCGTCACTTTACTGTTCTTTAAAGTAAACATCTTCACAGGATTGTTGTGATGTATAAATAACATAATATATTTAAAAGAAAAGGCTTTGTAAACTGTAATGTCAGTTATAGTTATAGAAGGCTGACATTTAAAAAATATCTTGGACTGGTTCTATACCTGGTCTCAGGTGACTTAATCATTGAATTATTAAATCTCCATTATTAATTTTCCTTTCAAATGCTCAAGAGACTGCTTCATAGATATGAATCAGGAGAGAGCTTTAGTTTTTATCTTTGGAAGATTATCCTTATTCCTACAACTGATTCAAATTAGGTATCTTTTCCACCATTTTTTGGAAGTAACTTATTGTTAAGTGACTGAATGAATATTCCTTAGACATCCTAAATTTTTTTATTCTGGGCTCGAAGCAGAAATAACCTTTTATTAGAAGCTTAACAAATTAGGATATTTAATAAAAACACTGAAGTTTGGAATGACTCATTGTAAAGTTGAACTTTCTTCCCTAGAATATAAAGTGACTGATGGCGCATCTCTACTTTCAGGGAAACACTGAGCGCCTAATTGTATAGCTCAGAAAAATGCAAGGTTGTGGAAGAGCTACGCTAAATGAGATGCCCTTATCCTTAGGGATCATACTTTCTGGGTCAAAAGACAAAAGAGTGTGCATAAAACATTTAACAAGCAGACTCCGTACTGTATGTATGGCTCTGGAACCAGACTGCCAGAGTTAGAATCCTGCTCTGGCTCTGCTACTTTCTACCTTTAGAACCTTGGAAAGTTGCTTAACTTTTCTGTGCTTCAGTCTCTCCATCTGTAAAATGGGATACTACTAGTACCTATCTCATAGGATTGCTTTGAAGATTAAATTACATAATACATAGTTAATATGCTTAGAATGGCCTGCCATATAGGTAAGTACTGTATAAGTGTTCTCAGCTGCTATTGTTACATGTTTAGATATTAAATTGTATAATTCAGACACTTGATGTAATAGGGTTTCACAGATCATCTGAGTCAGGTAGAGTCAAGGGAAATTTTATAGAGGAGGTGGGACTTATCAGAACCTTCAAGGGTAGATGGACAAACAGAGGCAGAAGAGAGAAAGAAAGGTAAATTAGGCCCAGGGAATATCATCAACAAAAGCTTAAAAACGGGAGCAGATTTGTTAAGTTCACTGTGCAGGGAAGAGACCGGTCTTATAAAAGGATCTGATTAAGATGGAGGGTGAATACTGTTCAGATCAGTGGTGGAATGAGAGTGGATAGGGTGGACAAGATTATTAGGCTGAAAATAGCATTTTGCAGTTTGCATTCACATTTGTTCACTTATATCTAACAAAACTCTATTATTCAGATGTATTTATGTACAATGAACATAATTTTATTATTGTTGTTATTATTTTCATTTTACAAATAAATCTGTTGGAACTCAGAGAGTTGTAACTTACCCAGCAGCATCAGGTTTTCATACTCTGAATCCAGCCCTTTCCACTATATCTTCCTGTTTCTCTTCCTTTGCTGGTTATACAGGTAAATTTGACAGCTCAGCCAATCAAGGTACATTCTTTCCCCATCTTCTACTTTTGACCCATAGAGTGGTTTTCAGGCCATTGGCACTTATCTAGTGAAGCAAACTGGGTCAAGATGAGATGTATGCCACTTATTTCCTGACTCCTTCAGGAAAAGAAGACACGAGTTTGATTAAATTTAGCTGTTCTTTTCAGAACCCAGGCCATGGATGGTTGATAGTGCCCTGGATATGCCTTGTAGTATGGAACTCTGCTCTGTACGTTCTTTAATAAGGATACGGACACACACACACACACATACACACAGAGGAAATTTTTGATACCCTTAAAGATCCTGCAAAAGTTGCTAAAATTTAATTGAATTATCAGAACACTATGTTCTGATGTTATTATTATATATTATCCAATGTATATATTATTAGTGTAATATTTGACATGGTGGACTAGGATTGTGTGTGTGTAAATAGATATAAAGTATAAGAGAAGATGCTGAAATGTTAAAGCTAACATTCTCACTTAGAAAACGGAATGGTTTGTAGGTTACTTTTCTGAATTTCACTCTGTGTTAATTTCCATCTACCAGCGAGTAAAAAAACAATGAGCACATTTTAGTTGAAGTTCCTTTCTATACTTACCTGGAGTATGGTAATCCCAAGAAGTGCCAAGAGAAGACATAGACATGGATATGCTACTAGGAACGTAAAGAACATAATAACGCTGATTATTGTGATAGATCCTGTACCTTGGACATTATCCTAAGACTTACAAATGTTAACGATAAATCATATTTATGGAAATTAAAGAAAGAATATTTTTATTGTTAGATTATGTGAAGGGTGCACATCTTTTTTTTTTTTAACAAGTTTTGGGTTAAATTATGTAACTGAATCAAAATCATGATGGATTTAATATTCATACTAGCAGTTTATTTTTAATGTGAGGAAATTAACAGTAAAACTATGATAAAAGGTAGTAGTAAGTAACTTCTGTAAAGTACCACTGGATCTTGGATTTGAGCTGAGCCTGGGCTCCTTCAAAGGCCAGGACTTTTAATCTGTTAGAACCTCATCATCACTTGGTATGTTACTAGGAATACAGTAGGTGTGCAGTGAGCTAGTGTTGGTAGATGGGACATTCACATCATGGTTGGAGGGAAGAAAGATCACTTTTTTGATTAGTCACTGAATTTAGGTGTTTTTATAACAGGGAATTTTCTGTAGAACTACACTGCAAGATAGCTTTAAAGATTAAAACTTTGTGAAGTGCCTGGTATATGCTAGGCACTGAATAAATAATAGTTGTTATTATTTAAAATTTCTTATTGACCAAATGCTGCTTTGATTTTGACTTTGCATTTTCTTTCTGAGATCTTTTAAAATACATATTGTTAGTATGTATTGATTTATATTTTGTGCCTTTGAAGGAAAGAACAGAAATACTTTTATTCCCTTCTTAGAGAGAATGGCTGGTTTTAAAATATTTCTGTGCCACTTTTATTGTAGGCAAGTTTACCACATTCTAACAGTAGGCATTCAAGATAGTTCACTTATTAACATAAGTGTATATTTTAAAATAAGATATTTGACCAATCGAATAGATTGTAGTAACTTGGAATAAACCAGATTTCAGCTGAAATCTCACTGATCCCACTAGATGGCGTTAATTCATTAAGTGATAACTTCATCCTCTAACTTAAGCAGACAGACTCCTATGTAGTTGAACTGATTTGAGGTATCTTTAGTGGGTGGGTATAGCAGTACACTCTTGGACTTCTTGCTATTTATATAGTGTGATTTGTGGAGGTTATTCAGAAATACCAGGAAGATCTGAAGGCTGAGGTCAGATTTATTCAAACTGAAAAACTGTAATAAGCTACAGTATTTTGTTAGGTGCTAGTTAATTCTAGCTTGGACCCTAGCCTTTGCCCTAATTGTATATCCAGCTGAAAGATAAGCTGAACTTACTCCTTCCTCATAGTTTATTGCTCTATTATCATAATTCTTATTTGGGCTTCTGGAAACATTGGAAAACAATTGAAAATGGGAAGCAGATACTTCTTACAGCATATAGTTTATAACAGATTTAATTTTAAAATCATTTGGTTCTTATTTGTAAGGACTAGATCAACGATGGTGCATTTGTAGGTTATTCTGGTTCTTTAGTCATAAACGTAAAATAAAATGAACATCCCAATTCTTTAATTCTCTTTTGTGAACTGAATTATTTATTATCTACAAAGACCATTTTATATTACAGATTAGCCCATTTCAAAGTTTAAAAATTGTGCTTTTCCACAGTCGTTAGTAGGATCTAATAATTAAGCTATTTTACGTATATGTTTTATTTTCTTCTGTTCTTAAGAGTTCTGACATGAAGTTTTTTAAAGAAGTGATGATGAATACATTACACATGCAAAAAAGTCATTCCACATGTTATTAGAAGTGATTTTTTTCTTTATAACCAGATTCATACAGCTAGAATAGAATTGTTTCAAAATTGATGGGCTGATCCATCTTGAGCCATAGAGGCTTAATTGCACTACAAATATTATTCTTTTATTCATTGCTCATGGGGAGTAAGTGGTTGGTGGTGATGGTTCCCTTAATGTTTATTTAACTATTCCAGTGTAAGGCAGTTCAGATTTCTTAGTAAAAAGATTGCCAATAATTTTATTCACTGGTTATAATAAAAAGCTGAGAATAATCAAGGGCTTTTGCCAATAGAGTCAAAATAACGTGTTTTATAAATCAGAACAGACAAGTCTGACTATTTTAGTGCCCATTAATCAAAATGTATCTCAAATGAGGGTTTTACTTTTTCTTAGGATCTTAGAAAGCTATAACCAAAAAATGGCAACTGCCTAAGGTAATTTAGTATATACAGGGCATAACTATATTGTGACTGATTTTTTTTTTTGGTGACCTATGAAAGTTAGTTCATTTCTTTCTAATCACATCTTATGCACATGTCTGTACTTACGGATGTCATACAGGCATGTATTAAAATTTAACTGCATAATTTTGTTTTTTATATCCAGAGAAATTGCTGATGACAGAAATACTACTATAGAGGGGAAAGTAAACAGTGCTGTATAGCACTTGAGTTTATCTACATGCTGTGTGTCTTCTTGGGAATGGACACCAGAAAGAAAAGGAATAAATTTTGGGTATATGTAGGTGTATGAGTGTAGTGAGAGGGAGAGAGCGCCTTTTTGGGAGGCATTAACTCTATTTTACAAACAGATCTTTGGGTGTTAAGTCCCTTGGTCTTGAGAAGACAGTTTAATGGAATGCTGTCCAGTCCTGGCAGGATATAGCACTCATCCACCGCAGTAAAACTTAAGTACTGTAGCAAAATAAATACTCCTGTGCTGTGCAAACCAATGTGAAGGAAAATGAGTTTCTGTTGGATAAGGCGTCAAATGAGCACAGTTCTTTAAAACTGTTATGTTGAAGAAAAGGATATAGGATATTCTGCTAGCCACTGATCACATTTTTTAGTTCATGAAAGCTACTTACATGGTTTAAATAGCTTCAATACAGTCTTAGAATAAGGACTTCCTTCTTGTCTCTGCCCCCACGCCCCAGTGTCTCTTCTTTCTTCTTTTTCCTTCCCATTGAGGTATAATTGACATATAACATGATTTCAGATGTGTGATACAATGATTTGATATTTGTATAACTTTTATCAAAGTGTAATTGGCATATAATGTAGTGGTTTCTTCCTATGTGGTAAAAATGAAATCCTTTTCCTTTAGTCAAAAGTCACACTTTGTGTGTGTGTCTGTGTGTGTGTGTGTGCTGTACAAGGCATCTCAGATTGATTCACTCTGTTGTACAATAGCACTGTCCATGGTGTCAGACCGTCTGAGAACGTTGACAGTTGTTAAGAGCTTTTTTATTAAGTTGTTTGGTTCTTATGAAGATGGATATCTGATTAAATTTCTTACTAATATGAATGATTTGCTGGTTTTTAAAATTTAAGGAAAATAATTTTTTTATATTTTTAAGTAAAATGGAATTAGGAAAAGAGAAGAAAGGAGTTTAATTATTGGTATACCTTTTTAATTTTCTATACTTTGTGATGCCATAAAAAATAAACCCTACTCTGTAATTTTGAAGCAGAGATTCTGAAATTACCACTTTTCTAAAAATATCACTTACAGCTGAAACTTAATATATCTAAGCATTTTAGTTCTGAGGATGATACATATTTTCACAAAGATGTATTTCCAAATGGAAATAGCATTCAGACTTCTGAAATAGGGAACTTTTCCAAAACAGGCTGTGGTTGCCTGGGTGAAGAATATTAGGTTGCAACACTCAAAAAAGAGATCCTGGCATAGGAAGCAATTGATAAAGGGCAAATATCCACGGAGTCTAATGAAGCTTTTAAAGGCACTTGTATGAGCCTGCATGCAAGGCCTCTCCAGTACCTCTCAAATTAAGTATCATACTCCCCATAGTGTGCTGAGCCATGCTTACACTTCTTTCTTTACTTCTGTTACACACAATATATCATTCTTGTTTTTGATCTTCTGTTAGTACTAGTCTTCATCCTAGTGAGAATTCCAGCCTTTTCTCACTGCCTTTTGTGAAAATGTCATCATAATAATGGGCAGCAGGGCAGCTTTATGGTGTTTTAAGCAAGTTCATCAGCATTTTTAAACTGTCAGTTTATTATTAGTGTCATTATTAGTACTAGGAATACTGAATATTTTATAACTCTGATGGTATAAAAGTGGTTTTTTTCTCTTTTCTCTTTGAATGGGAGTGGGGGATAGACAGGTATCATCCTCATTTGATAGCAGAAGAAACTAATATTAAAGGGAGGCTGAGTGATGACCACAGTCACGTAGATGGGGTGAAAGGAAAACCAACATCCTGGTTTGTAGTCGTTTAGACTTCGGCCCAAGCTCTTTCCTTGTACAGTATAGGTGTAATGTGTCCAAGGTTATTTTTGTTTAAATAGAACTCTTCAAATACAGATTTTCTTTTCAAAACAAGAAACATCTTGAGTTTTTAAAAGGTTCTACCAAGGAACTTGTTCTAGTCCTGTTTTTACAACCTCTCCTATCTCAGAATCTCTCAAAGTAATTCACAGTGGGTTTATACCATTTGGGGAGGAAAAAAAGGCCTAGAAACAAATTCACCGGATACTGCAAATCCAGAAGTGTTGGCACTGTACTATTCAAACTTTAGTAAAATTTCTGCAGCAGATACATATTTATTAAACGAATGCGTTTTATTTGAATTCACTTAATTTGACCTGTGTTTTAAGTAGAAAGATACCATCTGTCCACTTAATGTTGAAAATAATAAGTTTTTCTGTTTTGTTTTGGGGACTTTCATTGTTACAAGTATAGGATTTTGGCTTTGGGGAAGAAGGGACCTGAATAAGGATGTGAACTAGCTCTTGGAGGTTCTTCAGTGTGAGGGTAGGACTCTAAGCTCCCTGAAATGTGTGCACAATGTGTGTGTGTGTATTTAAGCACATATGGCCTTTTGGGGGGCAAGATCCATAGTTCTTCATTATGATGTTAAAGATGTGATACCCCGTCTCCCCATTGATAAGATCCATGATCTAAATCAGATCCCATATTAGGTTTGAATATAAAACATTTCATTTTTTCCCTCAAATGAAGAGGGCTACGTGTAAATTCCTTTTTTCAGAATAGTGCTTTTAAAAGCTAGAAGTGTTTGCTGGGGATTAGTCTCAAATAAATAATAATTTATAAATGGAAAGAGATATGGTAGTTTACTCTTCCATTCTATTAGAAAGTTAATAAATTTCACAAGTTATACTAAGTACAAGTTACAAATCAGTTCCTTTCTGAAACATTAACCATTCCACAGTTATTTTGAGGACTAAGTACTCTAGTTATGGAAGCAAAATGTAGAAACAAATCTTGAGGATGGAGCAAAGGAAAAAGTTGTTCAGAGGAGCTCAACTCACCATTAAAGCCCAGCCAGTGTGCCAGATTGTAATGATTTAAATCACTAATGAAATTCATGTTATTTGAGTGGAATTTTTTTAACATTAAGCGAGGTAGTAATTTTCGAGTAGTCAAATTTAATGAATGCATTTACCCATATAAATTGGAGCTTTATTTTTATATATTAGTTTTACCGTTTTATTTGTTTTTACTAAAAGTAGCTACTCTTTTTCTTGTATTTCCTCATGAAATCTTTCAGAACCACTTCTAGAAATGGCATCATTTTGCCATAAGTATTTTGTTTTCTCCCCCATCTAGTTTTTATGAAGTAGTGCTAACTCTGCCTTAATTTGATTTGGCATCCCTGCAATTGAACATTTGTAAGTATCTTGTATTATGGCCCATCTGGGTTGTCATAGAAACCAAAGACCTCCATCCTCTTCCCTCTAGTTAAAAATGGAATGCAAACAGGGCTTCAAAGTGACGTTTTTCTAGTACGAGTGACAGCCCTGTGAAGTGCGGAACAGAAAGGTTTCTTATTGGTTTTATTCTCCCATCGCCTATCGTACCAGTTAACTCTGATGTGTGCAGCTTTTCTCTTGAAAACCTGCAAGGTACTAATGGAATTTTTTTAAATATAAGCATCAGGAGGGAAAAAGGAATGCAGTTAATCCCCTTCCTGCTCTTTTCTTAGACAAAAATGCAGTGTTAGCTAGCAGTGTTTTTGTTTTCTTCCCTGTGTTATTAGCTGTTCTGTTGAAGCTGTGGGGCACGTGGCGGAAGCACTGATTATTCACAACTGTGGCTTTCATTATTAGTCGTCTTATTTATTTTTCAGGTCAGGTGAAATGTGGTTTTATCTTATTAAAACCTACAAGCCCATTGGTTAAGTACACAGCAGTAATTCATTAGAAGTTTGTTGATACGGCAGTTCCAATGGCCATATCATTAGCCTTTCTAAAGCATTGTAGAGCCCTGATTGTAAAACCTAATTCTAAAACATTGCCCCATTTACCCACCCTGGTTGTCATAGAATCCTTGACTTTACCTTGATGGTTTTTCAACTTCCACGTTCCCTTTAGCTTCTCTATCAGAGCAACACCCGACTTCTGTGATGTTTCTGCTTTTAAAGCAGCTGAGTTAATAAGTTCTGGTGTGTTATTTCTGTTGTGCTAGCAAGGCATTTGGGTTTGATGGTTAAGATTTGTTGAACTATTGATGTGGCATTACTTAAAGTTTAGAGTGTTAAATTCTTATTTTAACATAGGCTTTGAATTTAGAAAATGACACAAATAGCAGCCTCTGACTATAAAACAAATAATGAAAAACCCGACATGTAAATTTATATCCTAATGGAAATGTTCCAGAAAGGTTAGATGAAAATCGTAGACAGTTGTACTTGGTGAGTTCTCGGTCAGTTTTAAGTCTGCTGTTTTTCAAAAGGAAAACATTAAAATCTTTAAAATCTACAATTTGACTGTTAGCTAGTTCTGGTAATTGTGTACTTTCTTGTCTTTAGCCCTACATTGCAGCTAACAGCCATTTTCAGCAGTCAGATCAGAAGTATTATGAATATATGTTGATGAAAGAGACCCTGCAACTCTCACTAGAGTGTAAGTTAAGAGGTAGGGTTTATCTGCTGTTATAGCTAAAGGTAAGAGAATATAGTTTCCAAATAACACTATATTCCTTGGCCTATAGTATAGAAGTGAATGATTTACTTTCATAGTATAGGGTGGGAAATGATGTAGCAGTTTCTTCATTCTAAACATGTTGCTTCTTTAAAGTTTGCTGCCTTCATTTAAAATTTGATTGGTACTATTTTTTTGTTTTTGTTTTTGTTTTGCAAGTATCAAGCAGCTGAGAGGGTTATAACATACTAGCCTCAACTCTCCAGTCAGTTTAAAACTTAGAATCTTTCTTAGATCATTATTTCCATTTATTAGAGTCTGTTTAAAAAAGAAAAAAAAAACCTAAGGATATTGCTGGTTGTTTAATAAAAGTCATATTGCTGCCAGCCTTGCAGAAAGCTGTGGCTTTGCCTTACCACGGACAAAATAGAACAAGCACTTCTATTCACCCCTGCTAGGACTCATCCTCAGGAGAAAAGTTAAGATGTTTGTGTACATTGGAGACCATAGGACCTTGAAGAAAATGAAACGTGATGAATTTCTCACCCACTAAGATACAGAAATTCTCACGAAGGTATCAGTCCCTCTCATCCCTGTGCTTTGTCATCACCTTTTATACTAATAAGCAACATAATATTTGGTTCTTTCAAATCTGGTTTTTAGGTATATTTCCACACATTATCAACATAGTTCTACATCTTCTAACTACCAGTCTAATAACTATTCAGCTCTTTCTAAATTATACAATTTTTGGTCTTATATAGATAAATTTAAAAATTTTCTTTCTAAAAATAGACATGCATTTTCAGGTGCATTTGTTAGAAACATATAGATTAATCCTGCATTCTGTTCTCAAAGAAAGGTCTTTTAAAATTCTTTATGCTTGAGAATAGAAGTATGTGCATGTGTTTTCACTGGGTGCATATTTGTTTTCATACTCAGGGACCTATAATTAATCACTAGCATCTAAACTTGCCTTACTCCATATCTCCAAAGTAAAAAAATTTAATTGCTCTAGATAGCCTATATTTAATTGTTTTTGTCTCAAAAAAATTCTCTTGGATTTATCATTGTTCAAAATGTACACTCCCAGGTTTGACTTTGTCTTCTATTTGTTGGCTTCATTTTCTCTCTGCTCTGTTTACATGTCTTTTAAATCTTCCAATAATTTTACTTGTTAATAATGTATAAGAAATATTATAGTTCTTTTACATGTACATTTTCTATTTCCTAAAATAACCAAATAAACTTCTCAAGGGGTTTAACTTTTTAAATATTATACCACAGAATCTAATACCATACTATATATTCTGTAGGTATATTCAATAAATATTGCCTTCAAACCTTATACTGCCCACCACCCTAATCATAGCCCTAACATCATTTTAAATTTAAGATGAAAGAGTGATTAGCAAAGTGCATGCAAAACAGCATGCAGATTGATAATTGTGGATGATTCAAAGCATGTTCTGAGAACCTTTTCTAATGCTGCTTTAAATTTGTGTGCTAATCACACAGATGGAAACCCATCTCTGAATAAGTTGCCAATCTTTAAAACAAAGAAGACCAGAATGGTTTGTATTTGCAGTTCATGCTCTTGTCCTCTGGGATTCAGTAATCTTTTTAGCCTCTCTCCACAGTAGTGCATGTATATTCCTGTGTAGCAGGCTGATTGCTGCTGATGGTACTAAAGTGTTTTGATAGGAGCAAAAATGTGCTGCCACCTCCCTAATGAGCCCAGTGTTCAGAGATGACCTGTTTGCACGTGGGCCTGTGGTGTATCATTTTTTTTGTACAAGAGCAGTAGAATAAGGTCTGACTAGTTGATTGAAGTGGTAGTTTTAGATTCCGATAAGAGGACCTATTGCTGGTGAAGGAGGCTGAAATTGCAGAATGAGTTTGCAGCATGAGGCAGGTCTGCCCAGCAGCAGGTTGATTTGCTCCATGAGACAAGCAGCACACATAAACAGATGGCCCAGCAATGAGTCAGAGTGACAGATCCCGAGCAGGTAGATTGGCTTTTGCCTGAGTCTTAACATGGTTGTAGAGAGTGGAATTTTAATTTGTCTGTCACTCTTAAAACTGAAAAACAAGTACTTAGTAAAAGAAATTTTACTCATTAGGAAATGAAAAATATGCATTATTAGGCAGAAGAGAAATCTGACTGTCACTTGATCTGGATATTGAAAACCTAACATTTTCAGGAACTGCTTCCTATAGGCATGGGCTGGCTTTATCTCTTGGCATATGGTCATTCAACATCATTATACTGAAGGCTTCTGCATGTAACATGCAGCAAGAAAATCTTAAAATTATGTCTTTGATACTGAGTTGTAAAGAATTATGAACTACTTAGTTGCAGGCACAAATCTGATATTTGGGTTAAGAAAAGTGTTTTTTAAAAGGATATCGTGGTGGTAAGTGTCTTACAGACATGTAGTAATGTAAGTTTGTAATGATATTAAGCAAAAGAGAAATATTAATGGAAAAATCCTTCAGTTTCATATGTAAAGCATAGAAAACAAGAAGAGTGTAGTAGAATTCCCAGATCTAATCATCCATCTTCAAAATATAAGTGCAAACAATCATTTCTCTGCCAAATACTTTCAGAAGTACTAAGCATCTCATTAATTTTTGAAAGTAAGGTTTTGCTATAGTTTTTTATCTCAAGAAAAGTATTTTAAATACAACATTTGATGTAGAAAATGCTGTACCACTGAGTTCCTGTACTTTAATTTTCTGATTGTCACATTACACTTAACCATAGACCAACGTCCTCAGTGCATTCATTTGCCAAAGAACATGAGTTAGTACGGACTAGTAATATCAGGATACCCGTTAACTTTCCTTAGATCGCTGTGCTTGGGGATGTATCCAGAAACACAAACTACCATGGTGGAAAACTTATTCTGAGATGTTGTCAGGGCTGTGGATGCCATTGGCTAGGACAGAGGTTTAATTTGGCTACCGTTTGTTTCGCCAGTAATTGGGATCCTGTTCAAGATGAATTGTGCCAGCACCTACTTCTCAAGCTGGCTTCCATTTTATCTACTCAAGCATGTAATGCCTAGCCTTTGCTCAGGATAGCGAAGACACTAATCTACCTTTGTGCATATGGAAAGTAGTGTTTTGGGCACTGCATTAAAGATAGCAGAATGCATTATTAATGGGATAGGTCTCTGTCTGTCTCTCTTAAAAGGGAAATCACTTATGTGGCGTGGCCACTGTCGAGAAGGATAGAGATGGACTTAGTGCTAGTTCTTAACCAATTTTTTAATGAGTTACTGAGAGATACAGAAGGAGAAGTACTTAAGTGAGTAAATTACCTTCACAACATGCAGCTTGTAGACACCAATGTGATCTAATTATAATATGGATCAACCTGGAATAAGCTTTAGTATATTGAATACATTTTTTATAGGATGCCACATTATCAAAGGTTAGAAAAATAGTAATAAATTAGGGATTTTAATACTGTAAAGATGATGAGAAGATTTGGAATCATTTTGGTTTAAATAAGCTCCCATCATCTGTTTGCCGGTTTCCAAGCTTTACGTTGTCGGTTTGTTTTTGTCAACACATGTATAATTGAGCTGAATATGTGTGCCAATAAGGAGAGGAGCTGCAGAACTGCATTCAGCTTCTGCTTAAGTCTGCAGTATTAAAGTGCTCCTTTTGTTGCATGTGCTGGTCTTGCAGACTCTGTAGAGCCTTATCAAATGCTGCCAGTTGGTGCTGCTGGTATGAAAGCACAGGGGAGCTCTCATGTGGAAGGTTAATGGAGTGTAATTATAAAGAAAAATGAACTGCTCAACCACTCTATCTCACTCTACCTGCACCAAGAGTGACAAGTGCTCTGATCTTTTATAAACCCTAGAGCAGAGGTTTAACCATCTAAAATTATGACAGTATAACTGTCATACAAACAAATACCCCGTGAAGTATAGGTATGCACCCCTGTGTAGGAATGATTCCTTCCTGTTACAAGGAGTCTCAGTTAGGAAAGGAGCACCTTCAACCACCAAGAAAAGCTGCTTGTTAAACATTGTATTTTCATGTCACTTCTTCTTTTCCACTCAATTTGTTCAATTTTCTTTTCCTAAAGATGCTTTCTCCCCTCTGATTAGTGGCAAGGCTGACAGCCTGCACACGAGTAGGTCCATTCCACTATATCCATCAGACGACAAATACCCTTGCTTAATCCATCCTTAAATCAGCTGGGTTCTTTTAAGGGGGATGGAAACAACCGTCTCTTCTCATTCTCAGCATCTAAGCAGAGTAGACTGTAGGAAGCCCAAAGCCCAAGTACCACCTGACAGGTCTTTCTCCCAGGATCTACATATAGCAGGGATTATTACACACTCAAGATAGAGTTAGATCCTTAGGCCCTTTGGTTGAAAATATTGCAAGAAATACTTAGTAAGGAAAATTGCAACTGGGAGCTACAAGGACAGACAAGGACCAAGGAGACATTCTAAGGGTGTGATGACTAGACAAATCTGCGGTACTAGTATATCGTGTTGCCAGTGAATGTCGCAAATTCGTCCTGCTACTGGAACCATCTGAAGGGTAAGCGGAGCTGGATTGTGGAGCTGGGTTGATTGAGTGCTTTTGCCAGCTCAGCACAGAGTTGGAATAAGGTGTTGCAGAATGATGCAACAACAACGAAACCCCTGACATCTTGTTCTTACCAAGTCTAAAACATAACCACTCTTGGCGAGGCTGTCGTGCTGCCTACTGAGATAAGTCAATTCAGCAACACATACATTAGGCCTGTGGAGACTAAGCAGAAGTGATGGCTGTGTCACTTGAACAGCAGTCTTATTGACTGAGCCCTGGTCTTGTGTGGTGGGTGGGGGTGGGGCAGCCAGGATTTCTAGTAGTGGCTCTGAAAGCAGGGAAGCTGATTTTAAAACCTCTCTGTGTGGTTTATAATTATATTGTTATTTTCCCAGCCCCTTTGCATATAGGTTTTGATCATCATGCTCTATTTTAAAAGCAAAATAGCTATATAGTTTTTATGGCAGTAAGATAAATCTGTTCGTGAATAAAAATTTTAAATCCAGCTTTATATTAGTGGCTGGTATGTTAAGTTTGCTGTGATTTACTCCCTTAAAGACCCACTGGAATGTGGTATTTTACCAATCTAATTGTTGCCAGCATGCATTACATTTATTAAATTAAAGTTGTTGTTCCAGAAATGAAGTTTTTGGCTTGAGGTGGAAGGTTAGCAACAGAATCTTAAAATTGTCCATCATACTCCATAGATGAGGAAGTATGTCATTCTTGTTGGGTTGGCGCCAGCCTGTCTCTCTGGCATTTTGAAACAAGTTATCCAGCACTGCCCAGTCCCTTTAAGAAAATTCCCAGCCCTTGTAGTGCTCAGAGCTTATAGGAAATTTGGCCTTGAAATGGTCACTTTCGGTGTGATTTGCTCCAGACCCATCTCTTGAGCTGTCCATGCCTTGCCTCTGGCTGTCCCATTTTCCACCGTGATCGCATCCTCCGGCTCCCTCCTGCTTGGCCCTTTTGGTTGATTGTACAGGTTATTCTTCTTCCTTGGCTTTTGACAGCCTGTCTTTGTTTCCTGGCAGTTTACTGTGTCTAGAGACTGATGTCCAGCAAAGGACATCTTCCCCCTTGGCCCAGCTCCCCACACCAGTATACTTCACATTTAGTCAGTCCACTTGGATATCACCCAACCTCCTGTCAGCCCCAGAAGTACTGGCTCAGGTACTCCAGGCTCCAGCTTTTTGTTCAGTGAACACAGCTTCATTCACCCTAGTTTTCCCGAGGACAGGAATTCCACATTCTGGTGCCCTTTTTACTATTAGATAACTGTGTCACTTTTGGTTGGTATGTATCAGTCACTTCAGTTTACCTGTCTGAATCAATGACAGTTGCCCTAATCCACCCCCACATGGTTTTGAGAATCTTATTTGATAGAAGAGTGTAAAAATTTACAAATGTAAAGTGCTGTGTAAGCATATGATTACTTAAGTTAAAAAAAATCACACCATTAGGGAAATATTTGTGGAAAATGGTTCCATCATTTTTCATTTAGGGTTCACTGAGAAAGTAGGATTCTTGAAAAATTACTAGGTAGTCCATATGCTCATAACATAAATTCCTTTTTCTTTAATCATGTAAATAAAATGATTTTGAAAAATCTGAGTACTCAGAAATGAGAACCAGTTAGGTGAAGAAGATGTTCCCAGTGTTCTGATTGGATTCCAAGTCTGATGATTACATTTTGCTTACTGTAATTCTCTGGACAGCTTCAGCAAGGTAGTTTTCGTTTTTCTGACCCCTACAATGTGGCCGTTTAAACAGCTGCTTCCTTCTGCCCTAGAGAGGGCTACAACTCAGTGGTAGAGAAACTGATTCCAGTTCATTGTTACATCAGTGTTACATGATGGAGAGGAGGTTAAATTGGCTGTAAGGTACTTAAAGCTATTTGGATAAAATTGGCACAATTATGGATCATTATTACTAATTTTTTTATTCTTTTATATTTTGTGTATTGTTGTCTCTCTTCTGTCTTAAGATATTTTATCTCACCATATTCTTCTCAGTTCCCATAGATAACCCGCTTTTATGTCTTTGCTTCTTCCCACCAAAGTCACACCCAACCCTTTAATGATGCTAAGATTTTAACAAACGCCATTTGAATTTTCAGGTTATCTGAAATCCTTTTTGACTCACCTCTTATTGTTGAAAATTTTCCTAAGTAAAGTAATGAATGATTCCTCTCCTAGTAAATACAGTTCAGTGAATGTAATTACTGTCTAGAAGTTGAAAACTGGTAGCCCATGGGCTTAATCTAAGCAGCAAAGATATTTTAACAGTGTTAAAAGCAATTTTTACATTAGTGCCTTTATACAGGGCATTCCCTCTTCATGAGTTAGGCCCCATCACTCCCTGTTATCTCATAGCTGACCTGCTTCGTTCACTTGTGTTACCTGTCTGACCCTGTTCATGTGAATTTTTAATCCCCGAATGACACTATTCTTTAATGATTTAGCTTCTTTGTAGTATGTTAAGATCCTCATAGTGAGCATTATTAGTTTTCAGTGTGCTGTGGAAACTAAACATCAGGAGATTGTATTCTTGCCATTTTAAACAGTGGAGAATATTGAAGACTGAGTGGAGAAAGAAGCTGAGGGCAGGATCAGGTAAATAACTTACCCAAGGTCACAAACCTAGCCTAGTGACAGATATGGGACCAGAACTCAGATTCTTGACCTTTTGTATTATTTCTGCTGCACTATACTGCCTCTCTACTTATTTTTCCTAAAAGCAGAATTAAGGGTTGGGGGGGGAATACATATTTTTTAAAAGTTTTTTTAACTAGGTGTTTTTGTGACTTGTTATATTATATAATATATAGATGTGAGGGCTTCAAGTCCTTACCAGCAGGTGAAATAATGAGGGGAGGAGAGAGAGAAGAAATTAGAGATCAGGAACTAGAACCATCAAGTCTGACCTTGCCCCTAACTTGGGACCTAGGTCAAATCACTTAGATGCTCAGAGCCCCAGTGTCCATCCAACCTGGCAGGTAATACCTACGTGATATTAATGCTGTTGTTTTTATTGTAATCACTATAGAACAATTCACCAGCTGCCACATTAGACTGTATGTAAAAATCAAGAGACTACTACAAGGAGATGGAAAGTTTGTGAGAACGGTTGAAAGCCATGGAGGTGAGATCCTTAAGGTCCAATATCTATCTAATAGAAGTTACAAAAGGAGGGAAAAGAGAGAGTAGATGAGATGATAATAAGGAGAAAGTAGAATAAAAACTCTCAGAGTTGAAGAAAAATAGGAATTTTCAGATTCAGTAAAAGCAGCTTAAAGCAGGACAAAGATTTTTAAATACAGCTTACAGTTTTATGTACAGTGTAAAGTTCATGATTTTATTTACGAAACATAAGAACTTGAACAAAATTAAATCATAAACCAAAAATAAAAACTATACTAACAACAAAAAAACCAAGAGACTACTGTGATATATTTAGACTGTGGTATATTATTCAGGGGTAAGAGGAATGAACTATCAAGCCATGAAAAGACAAGAAAGAACTAATGTGTATTACAAAGTGAAAGAAGCCGGTCTGAAAAGGCTGCCTAGTGTATGATTCCAACAACATATGACATTATGAGAAAGGCAAAATTATAAAGACAGTAAAATGATCAGTGGATACCAGGGATTGTGGGAGGGAGAGACAGACAGAGCGCAGAGGATTTTTAGGCAATGAAACTATTCCACGTGGTACAGTCATGGATACATATCATTATACTTTTGTCAGAACCTATAGCATATTACAATACAACATGAAGAGAGAACCCTAGTGTAAACTATGAATTTTGGGTGATAATGGTGTGTCAGTATAGGTTCATCAGTTTTAACAAATGTACCATTCTGATGGGACTATTGATAGGAGGCTGTGGGTTGGGGAGCAGCGAAATTCTCTGTACTCAGTTTTACTATAAACTTAAAATTGCTTTTAAAAAATTGAGTCTATTAAAAAAAAAACAGGGGATATATCTTATGTTCAGTACAATGTCCTCTTCTTTTTCGACCCTGCACCTCAGTAATTCCGTTAGATGTGGAAACTGGAGAACAGTATAGTGAAAGCGTGAGTTACACTTTCAGTACTAAGAAGTATGCTAAAAGAAGATTAAAAATAGCAGATCGTTTTCACTGTGGCCACTCCATCTTTAAAAGTTAGAGAGAGAGTGTGTGTCTGTCTGTGTGAAGACTTTAAATATTCATATAGAGATTTGTGGATTGGATTTAGTGGTTTTCATAGTCTGAAAAATTCATTATTCATTAAGAGATTATTATGGGTTTTTTCTAGATTGCTGAATCTCTCTTTAATAAAATTTCTAGTACTGACAATTTAAAACAAACAAAAAAATCAAACCTACTCTGAAATTCTGAAAGATGAGTTCAGATTTCTTCTGTTTCTGATGCAGAAAACTCAAGACTAAATACAGAGAGAACAGAGCAAATCATCCTTTGATGTGTCTTGGAAGATCCAATCCCTTAAAGTTAACTATCCCTCATCTTGGCAGCCTGTGTTGGTGATGGATTTACTTCCTCTGTGATGTTTTATGTGTAGTCACGTCAGAAAGTAAATTTATAACACTTCATTTTTTTCTTTAAATGATTGTAACAAATACTTGGTGATAAATTAGACTACTGAAATAGTGAATACTTTTTGAAATTAAGAGATACTTATTCAGTAGCTTTGGAATCTTTTAATCTATGTGCTTATGCTATTATTGATAGATGATAAAAATTGTCATTTTTTACATCAAGAGTGTTGTTCAGTATGTAGTTTTGTTAAAATACTTACCAACTCAAAATACTAGTGTTTAGTGATTTACAAGATTTATTTTTGTCTAAATGTAAGGAAAATATTACATTTCATCAAAATATTTTCTACCTGGTGTATCCTGCGTGACACAGTATCTTGTTCTAATACTGTTTTCTGTCTTTTTCTCTTTTAAGAAACAACTGCAGAATTGAGGCTTATTAAAAGATATCCTCCACTTTGGAAATCTTTGATCCACAACTTAGTACATATATTCTGCGTAGAATTTGGTTAAATAATCTATTATATTTACCTCTTCCAGAATCTGATTCTGTCTTATGTTTCTGTGATAAGAGAGCATTCTACATTATCTCAAATTGTACCCAGGGCTTAGAGTAGGCAAAACAATCTCTTTTATCTGAGCAGTGTTCGGTAAAATAATAGAGGTTTTTGGTTTTGTTCTTCTTTCCTCCCCCCATTTTAGGATCATTACTGTGCTTAAATTGTATTTTCATATCCAACTTGTCAGGGACAGCTAATGTGCAGCCATTTCCAATCATATTTCATTTGTGAGGAAAGCCATAGCAGCTTCAGGGCAGAGCAGTGAGAATTTCTATAGCATATGGGACAACTCTGACATTACCAGGCAAGGCTGCCTTTTAAGTTGTGGAGTAGAGCCATAGAATGATGAAGGACAAGCTGGTGGCATGTGCAGGTCTGTAACAGATAGTTACAGAGGGCCATGCATTTTCCTGAACTGGAGCTTAACTTACAAATTAATAGCCTCTGTGTCATATCTCATTGTGATATAAACACAATGGTTCAGGCACTTTTTTATATTAGCAAGCAGCTAAATTGTGCAGATCATAAATGATTCTTACGTTTTTTTCATGCTGTTCGCATTACTGTATCTAGGGTCTTTGCTGGGTCAGGTTACATTTAAGTTGGACATCGGTTTTATGCATTCAGAATGTGGCCCTGAACCGCCAATAGACGTATAGAAGAAATCTGGGCCATTCCTAGATTTCTACACAGGGAAATAGTCATTGATGTATTTGATTTCTGAGATTTAAAAAAAAAAAAAAGCAACAGGTAGCATTCTTTTTCTTAATCCTGTACTTTTTTGAGTGACTCAGTAGAAAAAATAACATAGTTTGAACAAATGTAGAAATGTTTGACTAGATGTTAAAAATAAAGCAATTGAAAAATAATTGACATTGGAAATAAAAGTCACATTTGATTAGCTGTTGCTCTGAGTTAAAAATCTGCACTAGAGAAATTGTATTATTCACTGGTTATCATCTCTGATTTTCATATTGCCTTTGACAGTTTCCTAAGCACTCCCCACAATTAATTTATTTGATCCTTAACATTTTTCTGAAGCAAGCAGGACAGTGTAGCTTAGTACTTCAAAGAAACAAAGAGAACTTAAATGCAAGCTAACTGGGTTCTGCTTTTGGCTTCCGTTGTCTTTTATTATAGAGAAATATGTAACTACCATTCCCAGCATGCAGTGCTCTTTCTTAGTCTATCTCTGTGTTGGTACCATTTTGCCCTAGCCTCTGGGTATGTTACATATTGAAGCACTGCAGTTCTCCAGGGACCGCATCTCTCTTGAGTACAATATCTACACTCTTTCTTTTTATGGAATTAAAGGCAGTCCCCAAGTTCTTAGAAGGGTTCCTAGATTTAGACAAAGTTTGACTATAGCACTCTTAGCAGTCTTTTATAGTTATGTATAAGCAGTTGGGGAAAGGTGGGGTTGAGTTTACCTATTTTACCTATTAGAGTGTGAATGAACTAAATAAGAAAAAAATAAACTGCATTTCAATCAGGCTATCAAATAAAGGGTCTAATCCCCAATAGAAATGGGATAAACATCCCATTGATACGAATAAAAGGTCTAATCTCCTGTGGAGAATGGGATGTAAAACCTGTTGATGGTAAATACCAGCGTGTGTGTGTGTGTGTGTGTGTGTGTGTGTGTGTGTGTGTGTGTGTGTGTGTGTGTGTGTTTTGAAGGACGAGTAAACCCCAAAGAATATTTTCTAATTAAAAAAGCCAAAGTCTAATCAGTATCATGACATATACATTCACCATCTGTTAAGCATCCATGTAGAGAATTTTGAACTTTACCAAAAAAAGAAAAAAAAAAAAAGATTGATAATTCCAACTGCTACTGTTCCTTAATTCATCTAAATGGTACTGTACAAATTCCATGACACCTTGCAGAACTATAAAATATGTCTGTTTCCAACCCTCCAAAACCCAACAAATCCTCTTTATTAGACAACATATACAGTTCACTGTGTAAGATGAGGTTGTAGATGGAAAACAGGTGGTGTTTTCCAAGAATATATTCCTTCTTAGAAAGGTTTTAAAGGGTTAGAAGCTATTTGTCTAATTCTAAACCTGAAATTGAATATTTGAGAGTATGGGGGAAAACTTTCTAGTGCCTTATAAAATAAATGAAATTAATTATTTTTAGCTAAGTAGATTTTTGTAGATGCTGACACCAGTATTCCTCCTCCCCTGTCAGAATTCTGTCCTGTGTTTCACTGAACATTTCCTCTAATAACTTCAGTATATACCCTTCCATTGAGTTTCACTTACTGTATCAAGAAGGAGCTTATTTTGATTTTATTGCTCTTTTTTCCTCTGTTTTTGTTCATGAAATGGTGGAATCTTCACTTAATTTTCTGTTGCCTTTAAGCAGCAAATACCTTTTACTCTGGATTGTAATCTTGTCGTTAAAGTGATGCCAGTAACATACCCTGTTCCTTAGAGGATAATTACGTGGTAGCATTCTGAAGACTGTCATCCTTTCTCTTCCCTGCATCTTCAGGGTTGATGAATGTCGGTGTTACTTATAAATGCAGTTGGTTGACTTTCAGTTGGACAGTAGAAACGTTTTTTTCCCCCCTCTCTTTGAGTAAATTCTAACTTCATTAATAAATACAAATTCCTCCTTGTTAGTTTTTCTGCACACAAAAAATTTAGTATTCCCTGGTTTCATTTGAGCAATTGATGAGTCTGAAGACCTGGAAAGATTTTTCACTGCATTTTAGATAGGAAGATAGGTAAGATTTGCTCTTGACTTTCTGGATTTGTGAAAGGTTACAAGTCTCAGTTACTGGTATGAAGGGGGAATATTATATTTCAGATTGTGTGTTTGATCATGGAGGAAAAAAGGATGAATTTTTAAGGCAATAGTGTGTAAGAAGATGTCTGAGTAGATGCAGCCCTCTCATAATTGATACAAAAACAGATCATGCTGAGTAGAAAAAGTTGAGTGACTGTGTAGAAAAACAGAGACTTGAGGCACTAGCATCCAACTGTGGAGAGTAGGGCCTTATGCCTGGAGTTTGTTTTGAGAGAAGCTCTCTAAAATTAGTGTGAAAATTTGATGGAAATAAACTGGTGGCTCTATTGAAGGAGTGGGGCCTATCCTTCCATCTCTGCATCTCCCTTCTGTATTGACCAAGGCCATGGCACTTGGAATGATTGACTTAGATAGCAGAAAAATTAACCCAATTTTCTGCTGAATCGGACCTATAAACTTCTCTGTTTTTCTTTGTGATTTGTCTTGCTGTCGTGTGAACATGTTTATAGTATCGCTGAATGTCACAATATTGATCACGGTGACTACCTGTCTCAGAAACTGTGACTTCAAGTGTCAGAAGCCCTGTGAACCCTTCTGCCTGAACAAGCCCTGCTGAAACCTAGTGATGTGAATGTCAGAGGAGTCGGAGGCTTGAAATCACATGCTGGGTTTATGGAGCAGTTCTTGACAGATGGATTGAAGGGGGTGTTGCTGGCCATCCTGGATGCCTGGCACATTGATTTATTGTTTATTGAAAATGTATTAAGGAGATACATAATAAGATGATAAATTTTTAACTTTTTCTCCCTCCCTTCATTTTTTCCAACTTTTCCTTTTTCATTTCTTTCATTCCACCCCCACCCCCACTTTTTTTTTTTAGCTCTTATTAACCTGTTAGTGAGTGATGAATGGCCAGTTTGTGAGACTTAGCCTTTTTCTCAAAGCTTCAGGATAATGTTCCAAGATAATCAGTTATGTTTAAAGGGCTCCTTTATATGTGAATAACATTGAAAATATCAAATTGTTCATGTGAGTATAACCTTCATTAGTGACCAGTAGAAGTCATGATTTCTTTGTTTAAAACACATAGTGGTAAAAGTATAGGCTCACTCCATGTGGAGATGAGAGGCTACCTGAGACCCTAGCTTGATACCACGCAGCTAAGATTTATGCAACATTATAGCTGTGTTCTCCCACTGCTACCCAGAATTGGTACTGGCCCAGATGGAGGTCCTGCTGGAGTTCATGTGACTGTTGTAGTTGCCAGAGCTGCAAGACTGAACTAGGACAGGCTGGACTGTGGAACCTAGGAAAGCCAACTGCTGCTCACGGCAGCTCTCCTTTATTCGCCGACCCTTAAGAGTGTGCACAGCCTCTTTTCACCTAAGGAGCACCTCCACTGCAGAGCTCCCCGAACTTTAGATCATTGATTTTCAAAATGCAGTGAATAGATGTTTAATTGACAGAAGGCATCAGTGCTTCCTCTGAACGTTGATGTTTTAAAAAAATTTCACAGACACGGACAACTACACACTTAGTATTCTTCTAATCTTCTGGTGAACACAGCAAGGATTGCCGGGGCAATGCATTTTTGAGCGGCTCTCTGAAAGATGCCAGCACCTTCTTTCAAATAAGACATTATTCAGCTCATATGATCTGACCCATGTCCAGTCTGCACAGCTCGCTCTCTCCTTTTTTCCGCCTTTTCTCAAGGACTAATGTAAGTTTGCAAGGGTTTTGACACCCCCCGCTTTGTTTCAGGCCCTGGGGGAGGAACAGTTGTGAATGCAACGTGACTCACTGACTCCCACTTTCCTGATTCTGGTTCTGATTGGTCGTCACCTTGCTCTAGCCATATGGCTGCAGAGTACTCTAGCCTGCATCCCTTTCTTGTTCTTTCCCCTACTGTTGCCTTCTGTTGTACATAGCACTGGGAGTGGGTTCCCAGCTTTGTCTCTTGCTTCTAGTTTAACCCGGTTAGGCAGTAGGTAGGAGAGCACCCTGTATCTCCTAAGGATGGCTGTAGAGGAGAAAAACACCCTTTCCTTTTGTGCCTGGTACAGTAATTATCTAGTTTCCTGTGCTGTTTTTGTTCAGAGTTTATTTTTTGGCAGATATCACATTTGTGTTGTATTATTTACTCCTGATTTCTCTCCTCCCCCTGATTTAAGCTGGGATGATTTGTTTTTGTGTTTTTGGTAAAAATTCTTGGTCCCTTTCTCTAGCTGCTGATGCTACACTTTAGCTAGTTTGTTAATATGTTTGATTAATGCTGATTAATGTGTTGGGGAGGGAGACAGAAAGCAACTCTAAATATGTCTTTAATTGTAAATGTCGAAATGTTCTGGCAGTCACTAAGCAATAAAATCTGCAAGTGACACTCAGAATTATCCATAGCGCCACTGCTGTTACTTCCCCTTCTCCTAAACTGTATCCATTCAATTACTCTGCATTTTGTACTTGAGAAATAGGATTTGAAAGTTATTTTTATAAGAATTTGATATTTTTATTAATTTGCATTTTTAGTATTCTGCAGATGGTTTCTGGGAAGACTTTGGACTGTGCATCTTTTCTTTTTAATATTTAACTACTCAAAGACAAAGTGCTAGAAAAGTATAAAGTATAGCAGACTTTTCCCCCCAAAATTGGCCTTTATATGCTGTTTTCATTGCCTAAAAAAATACTAAAAATTTTCCCAAGAATACATATTGTATTGACTTAAAGGTTTTAAAAATCCATTTTGTAAATATCTTAATGTTCAAATATGTTAAGCAAGTAACCTTCAAGTTTGAATTCTTTAGAGAATATGTGTAGTGAGGTTGATTAAACTCATAAGCAAGAATGTGAAAATCAACCTGGCCCTTACGATTTCACTTAACCCTTTATTTAAAGATCTTCATTCACTTCTTCTCTATTTAATGCTGTTCTGTATTAGAGAATAGCAGTCTATTTTTGCCAGAAATAACAAACCTCAGCTGATGAGCTCCCTTGACAGTGGAGGAGAGGAGTGCTGCCTGTACTTTCTTCCCGACATTAGAGCAGGAGAGTCAGAACCCAGGTCTGGCCCCAGATGGTTATTTTCTCTGAGCCACTACCCAGTCTTTGGTCCATCACTTTACACATCATGTGAGGAGAACCAGGACAGTAACTTAGCTGCATCCTTCTAGATGCAGAGTTTAGTTGTGAACAAAATAAGTCCTTGCCCACGTGGAGCTTACATTCTGTTGAAATATATTATTGTAGTAATGAAGGTTTATCCAAATACACAGTTTTTTTTAATTTGAACAAGGTCTAGAAAATTAAAAAAAACCTTAATTTTAAATTTTCATCCCATGTAACTAAAACTCTACTCAGCCTAAACAAATGTATGTGTTTCCACAAATCCTGTCGCAGCAAAGCAGTCTGCTCATGAGTTACATGCTTCAGTAATTTAGAAGGTCTATTGTATATATTGTATAGTGCTGGGAATAAGGTTTCTTTGTTTAAAAGCCTGTTTAATGTTTGAAACTGGGATAGATACATGATATTTGTTTGATTAAAAAAGTAATAATTAGTTAATAACTAATAAAAATGACTGGTATCTATGTTATCAGATGCAAAAAAAAAAAAAGTACCTGCCAATCTGTAGGAATCCTAAGGACATTGTTAATCACCTCATTTTACAGAACAGGAAATTGAGGCATAGATAGGTTAAGCGATTTGACCAACATCATATAGGTGGTAAGTAGCAAAACTGAAATTTGAATTGAGGCAGTATGTCTCCAAAGTCATGTCTTTACTGCTACGCTATACTGCCCTTCCAGCCTAGCACACTAAGCTGATAATAGCCAAGGAATCTTAGCTCTGCTGTGTGACCTCCATTAGCATTTCTTCTCATCTGTGTGCCTCAGTTACCCTTTATGTATAAAATGTTTCTTATGCCATGGGTTTCTCCTCAGTTGTTGAATCTGTAAATTTTAGATGTAACGGGTTTTAGGTTAAGAAAAGATGTCAGAGGCATATAATTGCTGCATATTTCTATATAGCTGATAGAACGATATTCTGATAGATTTTATTCTTTTTTATCCTCATTTGGTAGAAAAGAGTAGTTGAACAGCTACGGAAGAACCTGATAGTAAAGCAAGAACAACCAGACAAGTTCCAAATACAGCCATTGCCACAATCTGAAAACAAACTACAAACAGCACAGCAGCAACCACTACAGCAGCTACAGCAGCAGCAGCAGTACCACCACCACCACGCCCAGTCAGCTGCATCCTCTCCCAACCTGACTGCTTCACAGGTACACGTGTGGGTGGAGCGCGCTGCAAGCTTCATGCTATAGGCTGATTTGTTATTGGTCACGGACAACTGGGTCTTGTTTCAGACTGTATTAAGCTCAACTAGCACTAAACAAAAGTTACTTTGGTTACTTTTTTATAGTACAACTGGGATAAGAATCACTTGAAATTCATTGGCAGAAGGAAATAACATTATTAAGGAGTAAAAGTTAAATGATTTCCCACTTGGCCAAAGAAGGGGGAAAGGTAATCAATGACAAAGGAAAATCACTTCTCTGTGTTAGAACAGAACTAAAGTGTTACTTTGAATTTCTGAAAGTATTTATTTGCACTTGTTCTAAAAAATCTGTGTGACTTGACTTCTTCAGGAATTGTTTTTCTGGAATTCTTAGCAATTAAGTATAGAGATATTCCAGGATCAGTGCCCTTGGGACCAGGTAGAAAGAGGCATTTAGAAAGTTGTATGTTTCCATTGTTCACAGAAACAAAATACTCATTTCCAAATCCACATTCACCTCTTAGGAGAATGCGTTTCTGTTCTGAAGGAAATGGAAGCTACAGGTCACAAGTAGCACTAAGGCATGGAAGCTTAAGAACATTGTTTTTTTGTGTGTGTGGGGGTGGTAATTAGGTTTATTTATTTATTCTTTAACAGAGGTACTGGGGATTGAACCCAGGACCTTGTACGTGCTAAGCACATGCTCTGCCCCTCTAATATCCTCCCCCTCTAATAACATTCTAATTGGTGTAGCTGTGCATATGATTTCACTGAAAGGGATATTTTCACAAGCAAATGATGTGAAGGTATCGAAGTAGTCAAGGTACACAAAAAGGACATATTTGGGGATGACATTCAGTTAAGTATTCATGCTCGATCTCCAAACACTTATATGTAATGTGGACCAAACCTTTTAAAATGGGACGCTTGAGCAGTGGTTCTCGATTCTTGGAGGTCACAGACCCCTTTAGGACTGTTGAAAGCCATGAATTTCCTCCCCAGAAAAATACACATTTATACCTAATACACTCATTTTTGCACATCGTTTCAAAAACTTTGGGATCTTCTAAAACCTAAGCATGGATACCTCTCACCCACCAACACCATCTTCACTATAGTTTTATATGTAGAGGAAAAGATTTTAGTTTACTTGATCATTCACTGTTTATGGACACTGGGCTGGTTCAGATACAATATTTTGCAAATGAAAAATACATTACTTATAAAAATACTGAAGATTACTAAGTCGTTGACATTTATAGAGGTTACTATGTACTGGCACCCTCCTAAGTGCTTTACATGTGTAATGTACGCAGCTCGCACCCCAACCCTAGTAAGGACAGTGTTGTTGTTATTATTGTTATTATCTCTGTTTGTTAGAAAAGAAAAGTAAGGCACAGAGAAATTAAGCAATTACCTAAAATCATATTTGTAGTATATGGTAGAGCCAAGATTTTAACCCCCATATTCTGACTGAGAAAAGCTCTCCTTTTGCTGGTCTTCTGTACTGCCACACAATACCAAATGAAAAATAGAAAAGAAAAGAAATCAAATCTCAACATTATATAAAACACCAGAGAAGGAAAATGAGGAATCTCTGTTGTAAATCAGGTAACTAGAGTAGCCTACATCATTTTTATCCTAATCTCCAAGATTAATTGAAAATTAGGCATCCAAACTGACTTTAAGAGCCCTCTGACCAGAATTTATATTTCTTCTAAAAGATTGCCTATCAGTTTACTTTTGTTGGAGTTTTAAATGGAGTTGGATTGGTTGTCCTCTTCCCAAAGTACAGTTTGATCAAAAAGTGTTTGTGTGGAAGGAGTGTGGTATATAATTCATTGTTTCCTGGTATGTGGGAGTTTTCTCTTTTAACCCATGGAAACTTCCTGTTCTAGTGCCATTCCACAGCACACAAATCAGAGAAAATACTCATGTAACACGTACAATAGCTGTTCTCTTCTCTCTGGTAATCTGAGTTCTGTGCTGCTTTGGAGTGGTAACAGGAAGGGCCTAGGGCTGTCCCCAGAACAGTGTTAACGTGGCATCTCTCCATCTGAGAGCCCACCTCATACGCTTAATTGATTTAGCTAAGTGTGTTTTATGTTATTTTGTTTTGTTTAGTGTTAAAAGCCAAAAGATCGCTAGGTTTTGGGGTTTGTTTTTATAGTAAACTGCCAGTAAGTGTTTATTGGGTGCTCTCTGTGTGCTGGCTTCTAGTATACAAAGCGGTAGTAATGATCCCTGCCTAGAATCTGGTATACAATGATACTTATTTTCATTCATTATGTAAATATTCATTGATTCTCTACTATATGCAAGCACTGTGCTAAGCAATGTAGAGGATAAATTCACAAATAAGACAGGGTTTCTGTCTTCAAGAATTCAAAAAAATTTAGAGAAAGAGAGGAAGATATAAACAGCTGACAAAGAAGAATAAATGGAAGTACCACCTAGGAGCTGTGAAATACCAGAGGATGGTAATATTGACTAGAGGGGTCAGTGTGCTTCATAAAGGAGGTGGCTTCTGACCAGGGCCTTGACAGATAAATGAGATTTCAGTGACAGAGCAGAGGGTGAGGAGCATCAAGGTGTAGAGAACAAGGTGAACAGAAGTATAGACCAAAAAAGTAAATGCATGCCCTGGAAGTAGCAAGGAGGCTGATGTGGCTGGAGCATGGATTCCAGGAAATGATGGAGAGGGAGATAAAGCCAGAAAGGAAGGGAAAGGCTAGCTTGTGGAAGCTCTCTGATGTGTGGCAGAGCTTTTGGGGGTCTTGGCAGTTACAGGGAGTCATTAAAGGGTCATGAAGTGAAGGATGAGTGGGAATTTTAATATATGACATATATTAAATATCTTAAGTCCAGAAAGGATTGACTATTAATTAGCAATCTGTGTGGGCAGGGAGGAGATGCTAGGAAGAGAAAGTTTTTTATTCCGTATCAAGTGATTAGCATGTACCAAGGCATGGAGGAATCGGGGACCAGATCCCTTTACTTAGCTAACTCCAACCCAGTCTTGTATGTATATTTTGAAATTTTTCCAATCTACAGAAAAAAACGAAAGAACAGTTGAATACAGGTATACTCTTCAACTTATATTCACAACCCTGTCATTTTTAATGATGTAATGCAAATGTAAAGGAGCATGCAGTTAATAAAACCAAACAAAATAAACCCTTATAGTAAAAAGAGGGGGGTTCTACTGGCAGTTGTTTGATTGTACAACACTTACCTTCCATTCAAAATTAAATGAGTAGTTTAAAATAGATGTGGAAGTTAATTAGGGCCCATAGTGACAATCCCTCTAAGTTCTGATTTGTACATTGATGGGAGTCAATCTTTTTAAAATCAATACTTCATGCTTTGCAGGTTAAAAAAAAAACAATAATAACTTAGCAAAAAAGTAAATAAAAGGATTTTACTCTTACTGCTTCTTGCCAGGTGTTTTCTGCATTAATTTCATGCAATTTGGGTTTTGGGTTTTGTCAAAATGAAAGAACCCCTTCAAGAAATTGGGGAAACTGCTGTCATCTCTTGAAGGTGATCATACTTGCACAGCATCAGTCAGCCAAGGACTAATCACAGCTTCCTTAAAAACAATTTTCTTTATTGTCGGACACCTTTGCTCTCTGTGTCTTCTCTTCCTCCTGCCAGAACAATTCAGAGGTTTTCATTAGGCTTGGATATCAAAATTCTAGATTCTTTTTTGTCATCTAAACTCAAAACTCAAGAGTTTGGTTTATGTTTCCTAATACATAGAATAAGGACCAGACTAAGACTGAAGATCTAAGCAAAACCTGTGTCAATACCTGGTGTCAGTGAAAGATTAACAAATGTATTCTTCAAAAACTTTTCATTTGTGCATATTGTACCAAGTCTTGTGCTTGTATGTACAGAGTTATGTAGATGCTAGGATACATGTAGTGAAATTAGCTACAACTCAATATTATAAAGTAGAATAAAAATGCTAACCTAAGATGTGAACAAACTTGTTAGGTTTCAGTGTTTTTTTAGTGTTGAAGTTAATGGTAAGTATAGAATTCAGGTGAGTTTGAGATTTTACTCACTTTTTAAGAATAATCACTTTAGGATTATTCAAAATATCGATAATGACTTACCTGAACCAAGGATGTTTCAAACAAAAGTATATTGACCTCTTTTAAAACAGTAACAACATGCACAACTGTTTCTAAAATCCATATTAGTGAATTCTGCTGATTAGAGCTTTTCTTCCATAACCCATAGTGGCACCAGCATTGAACGCCACCTGATGGGACTTGCTCACCACTTCAAAAGTTTTTTGTATTTAAATGTTTTAAATTGAAAGATAGAGCTAATATCACACTGGGTTAAAAACACTTATTAAAAATGGCTGGTAATGTAAAGTCAGTCCTTGCTGCTATACTTCTGTAATGTTTCTGATGATAAATAACATTTAGCTTTCATTTGGTTTTCATCACTGATAGGCAGTTGACAACCTGCTACCTCCTAAAATAAACAATTATCAGTGTTCCCCTTTTACTCCCATTTCACATTTGAGGGCACAGTGGCAAGGAGAATAAACTCCTGTTTTGTTGACTTAGAGGAGAGGAAACAGATTTGGGTGCTTTTAATTACAGGCATCGGTGGATTGCTGATTAGGCTGTGGGATAGATGAGGCCGGATTATTACATTTTTTTGGTTAGAAGAAAAAAAAAGATGTTAAAAGATTAGATAATACATACATGTGTGTATGTGTTTAAGGCGGAAAAATTACCTAGAAGCAAACAACTTAATATACGAGGTCTTGCATAGATGCTGAACTAGACATTCACAAAGCAATCTGTCCAGATCTGTTTTAGGGAGAGTGGGGTCCCTTTCCGTGGTGGAGGGAAGTGCTGTCCAGTAGAACTTTCTGCAGCATTGGAAATTTCCTCACTGTCCAGTTTGGTAGCCACTAGCCACATGTGGCTGTTGAATGCTTGAAATGTGGCTAGTGTAATTGAGGAACTGATGTTTTCTTTTTTATTTTGTTTTAATTAAATTTAAATACCAGCATGTGGCCAGTAGCTATCAAATTGGACAGTGCAAGTGTAGAGTAAGAAGAAAAAGGTAGAATAATATCAAAATCAGAACCAACGGGTTAGACCAGATCAGTTTTCATGTTCCTGAAATGTCTCTGTCTTGAGTGACTAGTGGCACTGGATAGATGTGTGTGTCATGTAACGAGGTTGTTTATATTCTCTTGTTTTGTAACTGACTCCTTTAATTAACATAAAGCCTAGAAAAATACAGCTTCACAGCCATAGCAGCACTTCTGGAGCATCAGTCTAGTCCTCTCCCCTCAGTTTAGACTCTGATCTGTAAGACTTTTTGAAACCCAGGTGTTTTTGTTTCTACCTTGTCACATCTTACTGCGTCTTTGATCACTTCTGCAGCAGTTCTCCAGAGAAAAGATTGTAAGTAGTGACTCATATCCCTTTGGTATCAAGAGCCAGTATTTACTATACTAGTTGGTTAATAGGTTTTCCTATGCAGAGTTTGGGATTTACTGTCTTTGAGGCAAAAATTATACTAATTCTCACATGAGTTTCCCTTCCTCCTCTCCAGGGTGACACTCAAAAAAATTAAAAGACACTGTCCTTTTATCCCAGCTTTTGTGTCACAGCAGGCCGATAACCAGAATTATATGGTAGCTTTCTTCATATTGATGAGGTTGTAGCAATTAAGGATAGAGATGGTTTGTACCTCATTGATTTGCAACTTCTACAAAGTTTAAATTAATTGAGAGAAAGCAAAGGATTAGAAAAACCAGAAGAAACAGGTACACTCATATTCTGTATCTGTAAGTCCACCCCTTTCCTTGTTAAAAACCCTGTGCCCATATTAGCCTGTAGTTATTACTAGAACTTGAAGCTAAATTTGAGAACTCTGGCAAACTATAGATTGCCTTTCCCTGTAATAGGAACTGTGCTCTGTGTACACAAAAGAAATGTTGTTATACCAAGAAACTTGACTGATTATGAGAATTATTGCTTTGTTTCATTCTGGAGATGAGCATATTGTTTAGTGGGATCACACTTCAGTGTCCTAATACCTGTTCTCCGTGTCTCCTAGAAGACTGTAACTACAGCTTCTATGATTACCACAAAGACACTACCTCTCGTCTTGAAAGCAGCAACTGCGACCATGCCTGCCTCTGTTGTGGGCCAGAGACCTACCATTGCTATGGTGACCGCCATCAACAGTCAGAAGGCTGTGCTCAGCACTGATGTGCAGAACACACCAGTCAACCTCCAGACGTCTAGTAAGGTCACTGGGCCTGGGGCAGAGGCTGTCCAAATTGTGGCAAAAAACACAGTCACTCTGGTAAGCCAGCAGCTGCTACTCATGTGTGCTCACATGAGAGGGTTCAGGATATGCATTTGTAGAATATATCCATTTTATGCTTCTGCTGGATTTTCTAGTCTCCATCACTCTCATACTATACCAAATTCTCCTTTGGGGCTGACAAGGGAACATGGCATTCCTACTGTCTATTCAAGTAACTATAGAGGTGTCCTGACACCAAGGACCAAAACTCTTTCAGGCATTATCTGAGGTCAAAGTATGACTTGACTTGAGGGGGAAATGTCCTTCACAGAGGCATTCACACTGTTTTCACATATCTCTCCCCCATCTTATCCACAGTCATTCCTGTGAAACTTGAGTGCTTAAGCTCTCTGGTGCTATATTACTAATTTGGGGAAAACACTCTGCTGAATTCTTTTAGTTTGCTGTTCCTTGAAATTGCACCCAGGAAGTACTGGAGTTAGTTGGGACACTTTAAAAATATTCCAGAAACTCACAAATTAACAGTGTTCATGTCTAAGGTCTATCAGAAAAAAGATCCCAGAAGGAAGAAGTACTTGAACAAAAATCATTCTTGAGATTTCTAGGGTAAAACCATCTAGAAGCTGATGTTCTCAGAAGCTTGGGGATAATATATCCAAATTGTGGTTTAAACATAACGCTCCTAAAATGGAAGCTAAGAGCTCTTGGTAGCTTTTAAATAATGACTAGTGGTGAGTGAAACTAGAGAGCATTAAAATGAAGCTTACTACTTACCCAGGAATCTTTAGAGAAGTAACCAGACAACTCCGCCAGACACTGAGAGTTAGGAAGTTCTCTCTAGGAACAAAGCCATTCACTGTTAGATAAAGCTCCTGTATTAGGAAATAGCCCATTTGTTCTAGGCAGCAAGTTTGATTTTTACGTTGAATCCAGTCTTGACTTTTAAAATGCCTGAGTGCAGGAGTTCATGAGTGTCAAAGGAAGTTGTCTAAGATTGCTGAGCCTGCTGTGTTCTACATTAGGTGAATAAGGAAACCGAAATGTGGTTGGTTCACATGGGGTAAGGCATGCAAGTGGGAGAGTAAAACAGTTTCGTAGGTAGTATTCATTCAGATGATTAATTCTACAATGAAAGCTTATAGAAAATATTGTCTGATCCAGAGAATAATGATACTGAAAATACTTTAAGAATGCCTAGCTTTGATACTGAATAATTATTGTCCTCTCTGATTTAGTTATCTTTCTCATTTTTTAGCAGGTTCAGGCAACACCTCCTCAGCCCATCAAAGTACCACAGTTTATCCCCCCTCCTAGACTCACTCCACGTCCGAACTTTCTTCCACAGGTGTGTAAATGAATGACAAGCCCAGTGATGGGTCAGGTGGGACAGAAATCCTCGTGGGCCCTTTCTGAGCAGCCTGTGATGCACTTGTCAGCTCATCTGTCAGATCCCATTTAGCTAAATATTCTAGCTGCTGATCTCTGTACTATGAAGAAGCTTGTTTTATCATCTGGGTTTCTTAGCAGTGACCAAAGAAGTAAGAAAAAGGAAAATTTCCTAAATTTAAAATAATTAAGATAACACCATTTTAAACCTTATAATGTTAACTTACTGGACGAATTTAGCCAAAACTGCCTGCCAGTGAGGAAGGAATGCAGTTATCACTTTTTTCCCCCACTATATGCCAAAGAGAGTAAGGAAGGAAAAATAGCCAAACTAACCATTGAAAGGTACTCAGTTCTGCTCTGGAAAGTGATGGCATTGAGCATCATACTTAAACCCAAAGCCTTGTTGATTAAGATTTACACTAGGAAACTGCACAGGGAACTTTCTACCTAGGCTCAAGCAACTCTGCCTGCCCATATTCTCCTGAGTGTATTCTTCCATCATTTGGGCTGAACTCACCATTCTCATGGCAGAATGTCAGGATTGCCCCAGTCTGGACCTTGAGGGGAGTTGACTTGCCTGGTAGAAAGGTTGGGATTTCCTATCTGAGGCCCCAGCTTTCAGGCAAATAGAGAAGGGAAAAGAAGTTTGGGACCAAAAGTGATTTTTGAATTGCCTCTGGAGATGGAATGGACAGTGCTAACATGATACAAGAGTATTTTGATTGTTCATCAGATAAATCTTTAGTACCTTAGCTATCAGAAGGTTATGCAGTTTTCAGGAGAGTTCTTTGCCTCCTAGAGCTTCAGACACATGTACAGGCAATTATCATGTCCATTATGGGAAGTACCTTGTGGTCTGAGAACACATGGGAAGGACACCCAACTCATTCTTAAAAGTTATTACAGAAAGTTTCCTTGAAAGATTGACATTCAGTCTTAGACCCAAAATCCCAGTGAAGTTAACCTGAGAGAATTTTGGAGGAAGAAAAAAAAAGTCCCAGGCAGAGGGCAGAACATATATGCAAGTCCAGGGTGGAGAGATGCATGTAAGCTTAAGAACCAAAGGTGATTTCATGTGGCTGAGCACAGGAGTAAGAGCTGAGGCTGGAGAAGCCCATTGGGCCACAGCCTTTGGAACCTTGTAGGATACATAGGAATTGGACCCTTTTTCTAGGAACAGTGGAGATCCATTAAATTATTTTCAAACAAGTATTGGACGTGATCAGATTTTTGTTTTAGAAAATTCCCTCTTAACCACTGCATGGAGAATAGTTAGGAGATTGTCAGGACTGGCAGGAAGGACAGTTAGGATGTTGTCAGCAGTAACAGTGCACTAGGTACTTTATGAGGGTTATCTATTTTAATCCTCACAACAACCCTGTGAAAGCAGATACTGCTCTTTTTTAGATGAGGAATCTAAGGTTTAGTCTGTGTTTTTCAAATGATGGGTCATGACCCATTAGTAGGCTGTGAAATTAATTTAGTGGATTGTAAGCAGAGTTCTTAAACAAAATAAGCAAAATAGAATAGGAAATACTAGAGTACATAACACGTAAGTATTGTCTCATGAAGTTATAGAGGAATAGATACATATCTGTATGTGAGTACTGGTTACGGTGTGAATTGTATTCCCTGTTATGTGTCTGCAGCAACCACTGCAAGGTTGTCTTAGGTGCAGCTAAATATTCAGACTCACAAGACTGTTAAGGGCCACACTTGACACCAGCCTGCTTGGAATGATATAGGACAGAAACTAGAGCTTGACAGCAAGACAGCATCAGACATTTTTCTTCAGTGGGAGACCCTATAGTGTCCATATGGCAGTGTCTACAGCTGTCCAGGGATAGCTCAGGTACAGGGAAATGAGATCTTTATCAGGAAAGTGGGAGAGCCACCCTCGCACAGAAGCCTTATGCCTCACAGGAGCCCAATAGATCTTTTAACAACTGCATAGGCATGGCTTTTAAGGTCCCTGCAGTGGACGTGCCCAGTTATGAGTCACCCCACTTTAGGAAGTCCAAAGCATGGTGTCTCATCAAATATTTTTAATTCTCCCCACTGAGATTTGATTTAGCAATAAGGGGTCATTTTTACCATAGGCAGTGTTGCCTGCTAACATAGTTGACATTCTTGCTCTTACTAGGTTTCCAGGGGTATACATCTGGAGAGTTAACTGAAGGTCAGACCCTTATGCATAGGATAAAGGATTTTGCCCACAGGTTCACAGTTTAGAAAGTTTGAAAAATACTGGCTTCAAGAGATCAGGTATGTTATCTGAGGTTACACAACTAAGTGGTAGAACCAGGATTTGAACACAGGCAAGGCTGACCCCATGTGTTTAATCACAGTTTTCTGCCACTGTTTCAGTAAGCCAGACACAAGCTAGAGTAGTGGCAATGAGGATAGAAAGCAGACATATTTGAGAAGGATTTAGGAAGAAGAGGTAGAGTAGGAAGCATTAGGAATGATTCTGGAGTTTATTTAGTAAGAAAAGGCCATTTACTGAGATGATGATTGTAGGAAGAAGAAAGGGTTGGAGGAAGAAGTTGATGAGTTTCAGACATGCTGATTTTGAACTTCTTGTGAAATTTCCAAGTAGATATGTCTAACAGGCAGTTGAATGTATGATTCTGAAGTTCAGGAAATATCGGTCCTGAGATATAAGCATGGAAGTCTTTAGTACTGGATGGTAATTGAAGCCATAGGATGGGTGAGAGCTCCCAAGAGGAGTGAGGACATTGGAAAGAAAAGGGATTCTAGGGCAAAATCCTGAGAAATACTTACATTTTGGATTGGGCAGAGGTAGAGGAATCTACAAAGGAGATTTAGAGAAGGAGTGGCCAAAAATGAAGAGTTAGAGGACCAGAAATGGGGGTGAACTGAAGCTGTGGATAGGAAGATATTCAGAATACGTATTAAGGCCATTGTCAGCATTATTGCCATGTTGGGCACAAGTTCTGGGTGGGACCAGTCCCTGGATTAGGCATTTGACCTCAGCCTGAAGAGGCAGCATGGTATAGGACAGGGAGCTAAGGTTTGGAATAAGAATAACTGCATTCTAGGGTAGCATTTGGATCGTCTTAAGAGCTGATGCATCTTTTATAAGATTATTTATCCTGAGAGCTATAGAATTAATAATACCAAAATGAATATTAATAAGTATTTGTACTGAATACCACTTCACATATATAGTATAGAAGATCTGACAATGTCTAAGACTTAAATAGGACTTGAGAATTACCTTTAAGTAATATGATAATTGTTTTCTTTCTTCATAGGTTCGACCCAAGCCTGTGGCCCAGAATAACATTCCTATTGCCCCAGCACCTCCTCCCATGCTTGCAGCTCCTCAGCTTATCCAGAGGCCCGTCATGCTGACCAAGTTCACCCCCACAACCCTCCCTACCTCCCAGAATTCCATCCACCCCGTCCGTGTCGTCAATGGGCAGACTGCAACCATAGCCAAAACGTTCCCCATGGCCCAGCTCACCAGCATTGTGATAGCTACTCCAGGGACCAGACTCGCTGGACCTCAAACTGTACAGCTTAGCAAGCCAAGCCTTGAAAAACAGGTACAGACAGAGCATGCACCTGCTACGGGCAGTAGCTTTGCCATTGAGGCTGCGTGGTCTGTAAGGATCTTATATTCTCAAGGGCTCCTTATCTCAGCACCATTATCTACCGCTTTTCCTGTGATAATTTATTCACAGTGCAGAAGGACCATTCTTACTGAAGAAAGTTGGGTTGCTTTACCCTTATAGATGGGTTTAGATTCCTGTGTAAGTGAGCTCCCCCTGCTGGTTCTGAAGCAGAAATTCACAGATGGATTCCACTACCCTCAGTCAAGAAGCACAGATGAGATAGTAAACAGAAGATGCCACATTAGTTTCGGCCCAGTAAGAACCCAGATGAAGATATCACTGAAAGTCAGGAAGGATAAACAAAACAAGGAAAGGGATTTCATTTCAAAGATGTTCCCTGGTTATTACAGACAATGAAGAGCCAATGAAAAAAAGTTAAGATTTTTAAAATGCATTCTTTTAACTCTATAGAGGATGCAGACATTATAGCTCAAATATTGAAGCCTTTCATTTATATTTCTAAAATCAGATTTTTTTCTTTTAAAAATATAAAGCTATAGAAATACAGGTAGCCTCCAAAAAGGTTTCTTAAGTATTCTATGACAGAAAGAGTTCTGAAAACAGGAAAAAGAATGTATAGGCGGTCACCATACTCTTTCTATTTAAAGAAACATCAGTGACAATAAAGAATTTTGCAAAGAAAAGCATCTCTTTCAAGAAAGTTGCTTTAAAAAGTCATTGACTTATTTCTAATCACTTGGGCTTGAGTCCTCATTCATCTGAAAATAGTCTCTGGTGATCCTGAATCTTCTGCTTCTGGGTGGCTAACCATGATTCATTGAGGCTGGCCAGATTGTGGGGAATGAGAAGGCTTCCTGCTGCCTTGGCCTTCTTGAACAGAGGAAACTTATGCATAGAACACCACCTTTCTACCCAGGCAGCTCATGAATGCAGCCAAGCTTGCACTAAGAAGCTGGGTACCAAAATCTTGCACTCAGGAAATAGAATGGAGAACACATCTCTATTCCTGGGGCACCTACTTGAACCCCAGGAAATGCTTGGAGGAACATTCAAAAATAAGTTACTTTCACGTATTTTAGATCAGAAGTTTTCAAATTTATTATCAGCAGAACTTCAATATTAAAATATTGAAAGTGAAATTCTTAAGCCTTAGGAGTTTGGGTGGGGACATGTTTGGAGACCACCTGCCCTTATGTTCTGTGTTGGCTCTCAGAGGACCTCTGAGGAGCCTTAGACTTGTAAAGAGTGGTTTTCAAACACTGTATTCAATTACTAAATACTATTTTTCTTTTTTGATAAAGATAATTTTAGGAGATAAAAATCTTTTCAGTTTCATTTCATTTTTACATTATTTTTTCTGTTTCAAAGATGATACATACTCATTGTAAGAGAAAATTCAAATGTTACAGAAATCATATATTGTAGAGCGTGCATCCCCTCATCTATGAAGAGAGTAAACTTCCCCCATAATTTTACCCCTCAGAAAGTTACTCCACATATTTTCTATGCACATACTAACCTTTTTAAGGTAAAAGGCAAAATCAAACCATATATTATTTTGTAACTTGCTTTTTTCTTATTAGATCTTGAATATCTTTTCATGTCCTGGCCTTACATACTAATAGAGCTTTTCATTTTAATTATAACATCATAAAAAGGTACCCATAAATTCTTAAAAATTATTAAAAAGTTATTTTCTAGCAGTGAACTCCATGGTCTCTCTTCTTGTTGATCTAATAGAGTAACGCAATCATTGCTGTTTAGTTTAGTAGGCCACGTGGACTAGCAGTCTTGCAGGTTACCAAGCTCAGTCAGCAAGGATTTTCTTTAGACTGGACTCCCTTTTCAGAATTCTTTTACTTCAGATCTTTCTACTATCCTTCTTTTTTTTCACATTTAATTTCCAGTATCTCATTGATAGCCATTAAGAGATCTCATAATTGGGCAATATGTAGCCATGGAAGTACCACTTACAGCCTGCGCATAGTTACCATAACCTGTGTCTAACATTCTCTCTGTGACCAGGCTCGATGGTTCTTTTCTGCTTCCTACTCTTTTCTTGGGGGTGATAACATCCATTTATCAAAAGGTGTCGATCATGTGCCAGCTGCTGTGCCACACGTGTTGTCTAATACACGAGTGTGTATGTCAAAGCCAGTACCCTCACACAGCTCAGTCTGCAGTGCCTTTGGAGCAGGCACTGTGGCTCTGCTCTGGGGGAGAAAGCATGGAAGGTTGTGTAGTTTCGGAGGCCTCTCCACGTTTGTACAGGAGAGGGAGAGGCAGTGTCAGCTGTGACAGTGGTGGTCTCACTTCTCCTTCCCCCACCAGGCATCCCCAACTTCCTTATCTACCTCAGAGAAGAGAGCCCCTGTCTTACCCCTTATTAGAAGCCTTATTACATTGTGGCTAAGAAAATGAGTGGTAGCGTTTAAAGAGCTTTGGGGCCAGAACCATATTTAAGGCAGAAAAGTAGATAAAACCAGACAAACTTATGTTATGGCCCCCACACTGCCTCCATTTTTGTCTTTGTCCTCTCTGGCACTCTAGGAAATGGGGCTAAACACCTTTTGATGATGAAATGATATAAAGCGTTTAAAGTCCGTTAGACTGTACCTGATGCAGTTAATTCTCAGGAATTATATTCATTTTTTACATCCCGCCCCACCCCCTGCAATAAAGACCTCTGTGTATGTCCCCAAGGCTAAGCTACTTGAGAAATCCTAGGTTCTATGGAAAAATTTGTCAGCTTGTCACACATTCCCCTACTTCCATGTATCTCTTGTATAGGAACCTACACAGTATCCTCTTAAAAAAAAGAGTACTTCCAAGTTGTGAATAGTACCCAGTGTATTATCCTCAGATCCTGGTCTTCCCTCTTAGGAAACTTGAGCTGGTGACTCTTCGCGCTCCATTTTAATACTGGTTCTATAGTAGGGAAAATGGAGCCAAGTGACCAAATGATGGACTTTACTTTGCCCTCAATCCAAAATTTTTTAACCTTGATTGATGAAACTATTTGGATATTTTTTAAATTTGCAAGTGCCTAATTTTGATTATACGTGCAGCTCAGCCTCAGAAGATGAATATGGAATTCAAGGTATAAATGGCTAACTTAGTTCTTGTCTTATCCAGTTTTTGGTTTCTAACTTTATAAAACCAAAAAAGAACAGGATTTGCAAATTTATACAGGTGCAGAGTAGGAAATATAAATGAATAAAGCAGACTTAGAGTAAACAAGTGGGGTTTTTTTCACTTTCAATGGGAACATGAGTACAAGAGATATGCCACTTTTATTCTTAATTTGTCTTTGAAGTAGTAAGACAAGCATGATAAAATTGACAATTTGGCCTTGGTGTCAAGAAAATAATAAAAAGTGGAAGAGACTGTGGTAAACTGCAAAGTAATGTACTCCATCTCAAGGAGGCAGCTACTTTTTGACAATAGCCAATTTTTTTTTAAATTGAAGTATAGTTGATTTACAGTGTGTTAGTTTCTGGTGTGCAGCATATTGATTCAGTTATACATATATATATATTTGTCTTTTCATATTTATCATTATAGGTTATTACAAAATAATGAATATAGCTCCCTGTGCTAAACAGTAGGACCTTGTTATTTATCTATTTTGTGTATAGTAGTATCTGCAAATCCCAGACTCCTAATTTATCCTCCTCCCACCCAAACCATCCCCCACCATAACCAAAAAATAAGGAACGCTTCATGAATTTGCATGTCATTCTTGCACAGGGGCCATGCTAATCTTCTCTGTATTCCAATTATAGCATATGTGCTGCCAAAGCAAACACATTTGTGTCATATTTTATATTCTGTTATTTTAGGTATGTCATATTGTATGGTATTTGTCTTTCTCTTCCTGACTTACTTCACTTAGTGTGATAATCTCTAAGTCCATCCATGTTGCTGCAAATGGCATTATTTCATTCCTTTTTATGGCTGAGTAGTATTCCATCATGTATATATACCACATCTTCTTTATCCATTCATCTGTTGATGGACATTCTGTAGGTTGCTGACATGTCTTGGCTGTTGTAAATAGTGCTGGTGTGAACATTGGAGTGCATGTATCTTTTTGAATTAAAGTTTTCTCCAGATATATGCCCAGAAGTGGGATTCCTGGATCATTTGGCAACTCTATTCTTAGTTAAGGAACCTCCATACTGCTCTCCATAGAGGCTGCACCACCAATTTACATTCCCACCAACAGTGTAGGAGGGTTCCCTTTTCTCCACACCCTCTCCATCATGTTATTTGTAGACTTTTTAATGATGGTCATTCTGACCAGTGTGAGGTGGTACCTCATTGTAGTTTTGATTTGCATTTCTCTAATAATTAGTGATGTTGAACATCTTTTCATGTGCCTATTGGCCATCTGTATGTCTTTTTTTGAGAAATGTCTGTTTAGATCTTCTGCCCACTTTTTGATTGGATTGTTTGTCTTTTTGTTACTGACTTGTATGAGCTTTTTGTATATTTTGGAAATTAAGCCTTTGTCAGTCACATCATTTGCAAATATTTTCTCCAGATTTGTGGGTTGTCTTTTCCTTTTGTTGATGGTTTCCTTTGCTGTGCAAAAGTTTGTAAGTTTGGTTAGGTCTCATTTGTTTACTTTTGCTTTTATTTCTATTGTTTCGGGAGACTGACCTAAGAAAACATTCCTACAATTTATGTCAGAGAGTGTTTTATGTTCTCTTCTAGGAGTTTCATGGTGTAATATCTTATATTTAAATCTTTAAGCCATTTTGAGTTTGTGTATGGTGTGAGAGTGTATTCTAACTTCATTAATTTACATGCAGCTCTCCAGCTTTCCCAACACCACTTGCTGAAGAGACTGTCTTCTCCGTTGTATATTCTTGCCTTCTTTGTCGAAGATTAATTGACTATAGGTGTGTGGCTTTATTTCTGGGCTCCCTATTCTATTTCACTGATCCATACATCTGTTTTTGTGCCAGTACCATGCAGATTTGATTACTGTAAGCTTTTAGTATTATCTGAAGTCTAGGAGAGTTATGCCTCCAGTTTTGTTCTTTTTCCTCAGAAAAGAGTTGCTTTGGCAATTCCAGGTCTTCCATGGTTCCATATAAATTTTAGGCTTATTTGTTCTAGTCCTGTGAGAAAACATCATGGGTAATTTGATAGGGATTGCAGTTAAATCTGTAGATCACTTTGGGTAGTATGGCTATTTTAACAATGTTAATTCTTTCAGTCTAAGAGCATGGGATATTATTCCAGTTCTTTGAATCATCTTCAGTTTCCTTTATCAGTGTTTTGCAGTTCTCAGCATATAAGTCTGTCACCTCTTTGGTCAGGTTTATTCCTTTTTTTTTTTTTTTTTGGATGTGATTTTAAAATGGATTTTTTTTTTCTTTCGCTTTCTGATACTTCATTGTTAGTGTAAAGAAATGCAACAGTTTTCTATATGTTAATCTTGTATCCTGCTGCCTGGCTGAATTCATTTATCAGCTCTAGTAGTTTTTGTGTTGAGTCTTTAGAGTTTTCTATATATAGTGTATCATGTCATCTGCATATAATGACAATTTTACCTGTTCTCTTCCAATTTGTATAACTTTTATTTCTTTTTCTTGTCTGATTGCTGTGACTAGGACTTCCAATACTATGTTGAATAGAAGTGGTGAGAGTAGGCATCCTTGCCTTGTTCCAGATTTTAGTGGGAAGACTTTTAAGCTTTTCACTGTTGAGGAATATATTGGCTGTGGGTTTGTCATAAATAGCTTTTATTATGTTGAGATGTTTACTCTTACGCACTTTGGTAAGAATTTTTATCATGATTGGATGTTGAATTTTATTAAATGCTTTTTCTACATCTTGACAATAGTCAATTTTTATCAGATGAAAACTTTTTAAAGAAAAGCCAGAAATCCAGAGATTTTGAGATATATTTTTTGAGATTTAACAAAAAGTACTGGTAACTGTTTAAACACCACATAGGCAAAAATAACATCTGCAACACAGCCTTACCTCTGGTCTGGATAATGGTTTATAATCTCTGATAGAGACCAAACTTTTAGCTTAATCTTTTTTGTTTGTTTCCCAACCTAATTGTTTTCTCAATTGAGGTGAAATTCATATCACATCAAATTAACCATGTTAAAGTAAAGAACTCAGTGACATTAGATAGTTTTATAATGTTGTACAACTACCACCTCTATCTAGTTCCAAAACATTTTTATTACCCCAAAATAAAACTCAGTACTCATTAAGTAGTTACTCCTTCTTTGCTCCTCCCCTCCCTCTGGCAATCACCAGTCTGCTTTCTGTCTCTATAAATTTACCTATTCTGAATATTTCATATAGATGGAATCATATAATATGTGACTTTTTGTGTCTGGCTTCTTTACTTAGCATGATGTTTTTCATATTTATCCACCTTGTAACATGTATTGGTACTTCATTCCTTTTTAAATAGCCAAGTGTATTCCGTTTGTATGTATGTATCACAATTTGTTTATCCATTCTTCCATTTATAGACATTTGGGTTATTTTCACCTTTTGGCTATTAGGAATAGTGTTGCTATCAATATTCATGAACTAGTATTTGTCTGAGTACCTGTTTCCCATTCTTTGAGGTATATAACTGACAGAGGGATTGCTAGATTATATGGTAGTTCTGTGTTTAACTTTTTGAGGAACTGTCAAACTGTTTTCCACAGCAACTGAATCGATTTATATTCCCACCAACAAGGTATGAATATTCCATTTTCTCCACCTCCTTGCCAACACTCAGTATTATCCTTTAAAAAAAAATTATAGCCATCTGAGTGTGTGTGAAGTGGTATCACATTGTGATTTTGATTTGCATTTCCCTAATAATTAATGTTGTTGAGCATCTTTTCATATGCTTATTGGCCGTTTGTATATTTTCTTTGGAGAAACCTCTATTTCAGTTCTTTGCCAATTTTTAAATTGGATTGTTTGTGTTTTTGTCATTGGGTTGTAAGAATTCTTTATGTAATCTGGATACCAGACCTTTATCAGATATATAACTTGCAAATATTTTCTTTCAGTATATAGGTTGTCTTTTCACTTTCTTAACAATATCGTTTGGTGGAGTCCAGATTATAATTTTTTTCTTTTGTTGCTTGTGCTTTTGGTGTCATATCTGAGAAACCATTGTCTCATCTAAAGTCATGAAGATTTACCCCTAATTTTTCTTCTAAGAGTTATATGGTTTTAGTTCTTATATTTAGGTCAGTAATCCATTTTGACTTAATTTTTATATGTAGTGTGAAATAAGGGTAACACTATTATTTTGCGTATGAATACCCAGTTCTCCCAGCCCTATTTGTTGAAGAAACTATTCTTTCTCCATTTGAATGATTGTGGCGTCATTATTGAAAATCTGTTGAGCATTCAACAGGCGTGAGAAAAGATGCTCAACATCACTAATTATTAGAGAAATGCATATTAAAACTACAGTGAGGAATCACCTCACACCAGTAAGAATGGCCATCATCAAAAAGTCCACAGATGATAAATACTGGACAGGATGTGAGAAAAAGGGAACCGTCCTACACTGTTGGTGGGAATATAAATTGGTGGTGTAGCTTCTATGGAGAGCAGTATGGAGGTTCCTTAAATAACTAAAAATAGATTTACCATATGATCCAGCAATCCCACTCTTGGACGTATATCTGGAGAAAACTCTAATTTAAACTGTAATTTCTATGTAAGAGCACCCTAGTGTTCACTATTTATAATAGTCAAGACATGGAAGCAACCTAAATGTCCATCAATAGATGATTATTTTATAAAGAAGATGTGGTATATATATACAATGGAATACTACTCAGCCATAAAAAGGAATGAAATAATGCCATTTGCAGCAACATGGATGGGCCTAGAGATTTTCATACTAAGTGAAGTAAGTCAGACAGAGAAAGACAAATATCATATGACATCACTTATATATGGAATCTAAAAAATTGGTACAAGTGAACATATCTACAAAACAGAAAGAGACTTATAGACATAGACAACAAACTTATGGTTACCAGCAGGGAAAGGGGAGAGGGAGGGATAACTTGGGAGTTTGGGATTGGCAGGTACAAACTATAGGCAGAATAGATAAACAACAAGGTCCTACTATATAGCACAGGAAACTATATTCAATGGCTTGTAGTAGTAACCTGTAATGAAAGAGAAAGAGAGAGTATGTGTGTATATATGTAAAATATATAAATAAAATCAACAGATGATATTTAAATGAGAAAAAAAGATATCACGAAAATCTATTCGCCATGGATGTTATGAGTTTATTTCTGGACTTTCAGTCCTATTCTTTTGAACTATATATCCTTATGCCAGTACCACACTGTCTTAATTGCTGTAGTTTTATAGTAAGTTTTGAAATTGGGAAGTATGAGTACTCCAACTTTTTTCTTTTTCAGTATTACTTTGGCTATTCAGGGACTCTTAAAGCTCTATATGAATTTGGGAATTGACTTTTCCAATCCTACAAGAAAAACAACAAACAGGCTGTTGGAATTTTGGTAGGAATTGTATTGAATCTGTAGATTGCCTTGTATAATATTGCCATCTTAACAATAATCAGTCTTCCAGTCCTTGGACATGGATGTTTTTCCATTTATTTATGTTTTCTTTCTTTCTTTCTTTCAGCAGTGTTATAGTTTTCAGCATGCAAGTCTTTCACCTCCTTGGTTAAATTTATTCCTAGGTATTTTATTCTTTGGGATGTTCTTATAAATTTGTTTTCTTAATTTCCTATTAGGATTGTCCATTGCTATTATGAATTACAGTGTATTAGCAATACAACAAATTTTTGTGTTGAACCTTGCAACTTTGCTGAATTCATTTATTAGCTCTAGTAGTTGGATTGTGGATTTTGGGGGATTTTCTACTAAGATCGTGTCCTCTGCAAATAGAGATAGATTTAAATCTTCTTTCCAATTTGGATGCCTTGTATTTTTTTCCTTGCCTAATTACTCTGATTAGGACTTATGCTACAATGTTAAATGACAGTGGTGAAAGTGAACATACTTCTCTTGTTCCTTATCTCAGAGGGAAAGCTTTCAGTATTTCACCACTGAGTATGATGCTATCTGTGGTTTCACATAAATGCCCTTTATGAAGTTGGGAAGTTCCCTTCCATTTCTAGTTTTCTGAGTGTTTTCATCATGAATGAGTGTTGGGTTTTGACAAATGCTTTTTCTGCATTGAGATAATTATATAGTTTTTCTTTGCCTTTATTTAGTAATGTGGTATATTATATTGATCTGTTAAATATTTTCCATTCCTGGGGTAAGTCCCACTTTGTCATTGTGTATCATCCTTTAAACATGCTGTTGGATTCAGTTTGCTAGTATGTTATTGAGGGTTTTTACATCTATATTTATAAGGGATATTGGTTTGTAATTTTTTAATCTTTGTGATGTCTTTGGCTTTGGTATCAGGATAATGCTGACCTCATAGAATGAGTAAAGTGTTCCCTGCTTTTCTGGGTTTGTTTTTTTTTTTTTTTTTTTTTTGGAAAAGTTTAAGAAAGATTGGTGTTAAATTATTTAAATGTTTGGTAGAATTCACCAGTGAAACTGTCTGGTCCTGGACTTTTCTTCTTTGAGAGGATTTTGATTACCGTTTCAGTCTCTTTAGTTGTTATAACTCTGTTGAGAGTTCCTATTTCCTTGAGTCGCTTTTGGTAATTTGTATGTTTATAAGAATTTGTCCATTTTGTCTATGTTATGTAATTTGTTGATGTACAGTTGTTCAGTGTCTTCTCTTATAATCCTATTTATTACTATAAGATTGACAGCAATGTCCCCATTTTTATTTCTGATTTTCATTATTTGTGTCGTCTCTCTTTTTTTCTTAGTCTGACTAAAGGTTTGTCAATTTTGTTGATCTTTTCAAAGAATCAACTTTTGGCTTCACTAATGCTGTTGTTTTTCTTTTCTCCAATTCATTTATTAACCACTCTAATTTTTATTATTTCCTTCCTTCCTTCTGCTGGCTCTGGGTTTAGTTCTTCTAGTTCCATAAATAGTAAAGTTAGGTTATTGACTTGAGATCTTTATTACTTTTTAATGTAGACTGTTACAGCTATAAATTTCCCTCTGAGCACTCCTTTCATTGCATCACATCAGTTTTGCTATGTTGTTATTTTCATTTTCATTCTTCAGGGAAATTAGAAAATTTCTGTAGTGATTTCTTCTTTGACCCATTGGTTGTTTAAGAGTATGTTGTTTAATTTCCACTTATTTAAAATTTTTTCTAGTATTTCTTTATATTGATTTCTAGTTTCTTTCTGTTGTGGTCAGAGAAGATATTTTATATGATTTCAGTCTTTTTAAATTGATTAGGATTTTTTTTGTGTCCTAAAATATGGTCTATCCTGGAGAATGATTCATGTATACTTGAGAAGAATGTGTATTCTATTGTTATTGAGTAGGCTGTTCTTTATATGTCTGTTAGGTCAGTTAGTTTATAGTGTTGTTCAGATCCTTCCTCTATTTCCTGACTGATCTTATTTCTATTTGTTCTTTCCATTATTTAAAGTTGAGATATTAAAGTCTCCAATTATTAATATAGAACTATTTATTTGTCCCCTCAGTTCTGTCAATATTGATGTCATATTTTGAGACTGTTGTTTGGTGCATTTATGTTTGAAATTGTCATATCTTTTTGATGAATTGACCCTTTTATCAATATATAATGACCTTTTTTGTTTCCTGTAACAATTTTTGACTTAAAGTGAAATTTGTCTGATATCAGTATAGCCATCCCAGTACTCTTTTGGTTACTATTTGCATGCAGTATCTTTTTCCATCCTTTGTGATGGACACCTTTTTGTGTCTTTGGCTTTGAAACGTGTCTCCTATAGATAGCATATTGTTGGGTCATGTTTTTTAAAATTCATTCTACCACTCTCTGTTCTTTAATTAGTGAGTTTAATCCAGTTACATTTAAAGTGATTGTTGATAGGGAAGGATTTATGCCATTTTGCTGTTTTCTATGCGTCTTATGTCTTTTTTGGACCTCGGTTCCTCCAGTCCTGCTGTCTTTTGTGTATTTTTCCCCTGGTGTTCTCTTTTGATGCCCTGCTCATTTCCTTTTCTGTATATATATTTAATTATTTTATTAGTGGTTACCTTGGGGATTATACTTAATATTCATAAACTTTTAACAATATAACTTGATTTGATTCCAGCCTAGCTTCAGTAGTATACAAAAGCTGTTCATATACAGCTCTGCCCCCCATTTTGTTGTTATTGTCACATATTACATCTTTATATGTTGTGTGGCCACTAATACAGAGTTATAATTACTGTTTTATGCGTTTCTTTTTAAAATCGTATAGGAAAGAAAAAGAAAAGTTACAAATCAAAGATACAATAATACTGGGTTTTATATTAACCTCTGTAGTTACCTTTACTGGAGTTCTTATTTCTTTGTATGACTTCAGGTTACTGTCTAGTGTCTTTTTATTTCAACCTAAAGAACTCCCTTTAGCAGTTCTTTTAGGGCAGGTTTACTAGCAATAAACTCCCTCAGCTTTTTGCAGGGAATAGAGTTTTTGGTTGATAGTTGTTTTTTTTCTTTCAGCACTTTATTTAATTAAAAAAAATTTTTTGAGGGGGGAGGTAATTAGGTTTAATTAATTATTTATTTTTAGAGGAGGTACTGGGGATTGAACCCAGGACCTTGTGTACGCTAAGAATTCACTCTACCACTTGAGCTATACTTACCCCTCTTTCAGCACTTTAATTGTGATCCCACTGCCTTCTGGTCTCTGGTTTCTTTTTTTCCAGTGAAGTGACCATTCTTTCCTGATTGTGTGCCTCCTAATTATTTGTGAAAACTCTTCATTTTGAAATTACAATGTGATAACTATGGAAATTAGATTCTCCTCCCGAGGTTTACTGTTGTTGATTGTTGAGGGCTGCAGTTGTTTGTTTAGTGCCTTTTCCAAACTGTTTTTGCAAAGACTGTTTCTTGTTATGTGTACTTACTGAAACCTCTGTTTGATTAGATTTACTTAAATAACTAGAGCCAAAAAGAAGAAAAAAGAAATAATAAGTAATTTAAAACAAATGAACAAACAAACAACCTTTCTTGGTCTTTGCAGATTGGCTCTGAGCAGCAGGGGCGCTCCTTTAATGCTAAGCCAGGCCACCTGTAACTCGGTCTCAGGCTTGACCTCTTTCTTGGACAGAGCTTAAAGACCAGCCAGAAGTGCAAGCTTAGGGTTCTCTCAAATATTTTCTAAATATGTATCTAACCCTGGGAATGCCCCATGCACTCTGGATCCCCCAGTATGTGTGACAGGCCTTCAAAGCCCTTACTCCTCCAAGAATCTTCCTCCTCTCCTCCTATTTACTCCATCCCCCACCCTTTGCACCAGGTAACTGCAGGTAACATAACGTCTTTAGATCCTTTCATCAGATGGCACCTGGAAAGCCATTCCAGCCTAAGGTGGGCAAACAAGGGTCAGCCTGTGCACCAGTCCTCAGGGAACCACCAGAAAGGTCAGAATATATAACCACAACTTTTTGAGAACAAGGTTCAGCAAGCCACACCAGGAACACAGGTTACCATCTCCACAGCCTCTGTCCAGCTGGGGGATGGATTTGTAGGTAGGAAAGGAAAAATGTTTTCTTAGTAAATCTTAGCAGCTTCTTTCTTTAGTAAGTGCCCCCCAGTTGCTCTTAGTTTTTTATTATATTCCAGAGTTTTAAAAAGCTGATTCTGTTTGTTTCTGCCAGCTTAATGGTTGCTTCAGTAGGACGGATCTTGTCCTGCCATTTCTGTGATGTCACTTCCCTACCCTCCCTAATGTTTTTTGCTTATTTTGAGCAGCTTAGAACAACAAACATTTATCATCCCACATAGTTTTTGAGGTCAGGATTCAGGTTGCATCTTAGCACTGTCATCCTCACTCAAGTTCCCTTACTAGTTTGCATTCAGACTAGATAACCAGGACTGCATTCATCTCAAGGCTCAACTGGGACTGGATAATTCACTTCCAGACTCATTCATGTGGTTGTTGGCAGGCCTGACTTCTCCCTGGCTGTGAGCAGGAGGTTCACTTGCTCACTACGTGGGCCCCTCCTTAGTGCTGTTCACCGCGTGGCCACTGGCTTCCCCTAGAGTGGAAGGTCCATAAGAGAAAGACACCCCCCAGTGTTTTGATTGTTTAATCTTTTTTTGGGTATTCTTTATCCAGCCTTGAGATAATTGTACTCTTCTTGGCATGAGAGAAAATTTGAACCCTGGATAATTCCTTATGGAGAGGAGTTGGTTTGCTTTTCTCTGGAGGCATTACCACTACGTGCTTTATTCAACCTTAGAGATAAAATATAAGAGACCCCAAGGGACTTCACACAGCCTTGGAGTGGAGCAGCAGACCCGTATTGTTTACCTTCTCTTCTCTCTCCTCCCTCGAACTTCCGTCCTTCCAGTTCACAGAGCTGTGAAAATAAGCTTCCTGGGCACCCAGGGCCTTAGAAAATGTCACTGTAAACTACTTTCCCATTGTGTTGCCTTGTAAACATGTTGGTGGTTTGTTTTATGGAGGAAATGTGTCATTTTGGTTAAAAAACATGTGTGTGTGAGAGAGAGAAGGGGGGGCGAGAGAGAGAGAGAGAATGAGAGAGAGAGAGAATGAGAGAGAGAGAGAGAGAGAGAGGCGAGTAAGAGATTCCTCTTATAGGTCATACTCCCCACTCAGAAGATCAGCATCCCTTTACAGTATGTCTGCTCTCTGGGAGGCCCAGGCGCAGAGGGGTGCAGAAGTGTGGAACAGTCCTGTTCTCAAATAGCAGTATAGTCCAGAGGTGGGAATACAACAGGACACTGGTTAAAACAACAACAACAGGGCAGCATTTGTGTCCCAGGACAGTGGTTGCCACAGTATTAATCAAGCAGATACTTAGACTTTTCTAAAGTAGTAATATGAGAAGCAGGAGGCCGGTATGGACATGGCCAGGAAAGAAAGTGAAAAATCTTTGTGACTGTGTTAGCTTTTCAGATCTAGTAAAATATTTCACAATAAAACGGTTTTTGAGAACTTTTAATATCCAGCTTATAGAACCAGTCTTTCATTTGGCTCCTACTCATCAATAATCAGACAGTTTCACTCTCATTTATTTAATTACTTGTTGCCATACAGAAAGATCATTTGCATCTGCATTGTTTTTAATTTTGAAGAAGTGAATTAGGTTTGTGTTTATAGTTTTATATCCACTGTTTTAACATCATTTGACTTTTTACAGAGGGCTTCCTAAAATGAATTAGCCATTGGGTCATGTTAAGAATAGTAATGCAAACTCAGTCTATCAGTTTGCTAGCTGCCATTTGTGTCTGAAGATAGTAATGCTACTGGTGTTTCTTTTATTTGGATGGATGCATCTGGAAGATGAGGTTGGAGGTAATCAGGATGTCAGCCTCTTGCAAGATGACCTTTCCTTGGCAATTGCATCTCTCCTGTAGTGGAGGATACAGGCAGGTTTATTAAATATCCCAAGTGAAGGTATTTCTACAACCTCTCTTAGATTATGATTGGAATTGTTGTGAAATAGAAATGCATGTATGTAAGATTTCTTTTGACGTTATTGGGATCTTAAGCACACTATGAACTGTCACTTGACCCATATGTAACAAGAGTGGGCTTGCTTCTGGAAAACTACCCCAATGCATCCTAAAATACATTAAAATCAGAAAGAGCAGCCTGTACTTTATTTCTATACATAGGAATTAAACCATGGATTTTTCTGCTCATTTAATTTAGACTATTGTATGTATAGATTTATATCTATTCTAGTTATGCAATTTAATCATTTCATCTGGGGCCTTACATTTTACTTTTCCCCCTTCTAAAATGAAATCCATATTACCTCCTTTATTAATATGCTTTCAGTTCGATTATGTTCTTTCTTGTTGGCTACAAACCATGTTTGCTTTTATTCTTTTAATAAAAAGTGAATTCTGAATTTTCATTAAATTTTCCCCTCCTAGACAATTAAATCCCACACAGAAACAGATGAGAAACAAACAGAGAGCCGCACTGTCACTCCACCGGCTGCACCCAAACCAAAACGGGAGGAGAACCCTCAGGTAGGCCCAGCCCCCTGAGGCATGACTCAGTCTATGAGATATGACTTAGTCATACACATCAGGAGGGGCGCTTGGTCTCTGAATCACTTGACTTTTCTTTTCCTGTGCTTTCTCACTGATCAGTAGTGTTATTGCCAGATCAGGCAGATTAAGAGTGTGGCCTTGAGTGACCATGAACTAGCAAACAGGCATTTCATACACATGTCACAAATTTGAGCTGGAAGATTAATGACCATTTCCCCAGGTATCCCACTACTTCCCTAATGGTCATTATGTTTTGTTTGTCTCAGCCAGCATTTGTAAAATGTCCAGTTCACTGAGCTAAATTCTATTCATGTTAGCAATTACTGGTGTTACATGTGCATTTTTATTGTTACCTTTGTATTGCCTTAGATCCTCAAATCCCAAGTAAATCAGTAGCTCAAATGTAGTTCATTGAAGCATAAAAGTAGGGATGAAAATAGTAACATCTGTACTACAACTTAGGGTAGAATTATAAACTTAAATAGCAAGTGAGACTCTGGTACAAATATAGAATGTGAATTTGTATGTCCTTAGACAAGGGAATTTTTTAGTTTGATGCTTTTGTACAAGCAGCTATAAAAGAAAAATGTGGACGGGTAATATGATGATGAATATCTGATAGTTGGATTTTATTGGACCAGCAATCCATTTCCTTCTATCCTCAGTGCATTCTTTGTGATGATCTTTGTGATGAAACCATGTCAAATAGTGGCATGAAGCCATCAAAAGCTTCGTGTCATTTTTTTTTAAAGCAGTGATTTATTAATCTAGTTCAGGTTTTCTTAAAATAAGTATAAATTATAATTCTTTCTGATATGAAATGAATGAATAATTTGTCTTTAAAGAAGAGACTAAAACTTGAACCAAAAAGAACTAGGCATGCATATTACTGAGAAACTTACAAAATCATCCACAAGTTAATGACAAGTGTTAGGCTTGCAGGAGGAAAAATAGAGCAGGCCATTAGTAAAATTTCTTATCAAAAGAAACAGGGATATTTCCCGTGAGTGGCACAGTGTGGGCAAGCAAGTATCATCGTGTGTAGTGACAGGTATTTCTAGTTGGACAGAGCCACTGCCATAAAGAGAATAAATTAGTTATTGACATACGTGTGGTACATAGATGAGGCAAAAGTTCTTGACAACTTTTAATTCTGTTTATTACTGAAAAATCTATTTCACAGAAGAGATTTTTTATTCCCCATTTAATAATTCTTTTATGAGCTTGATCTTGACTGGCAAAGATGAGTTGGATGTCAGTGGCCAAGAAGGTTACTTAACTGTTACTGGATTAAAAGAAGGGTGCATCTGAATGTCAGTTCACACACTGCTTTATTAACAGAGGATGTGGTTGGCTGTCTAGGCTTGTAATCTTAAATTCTGAAGGAATGGTGAAAATAAGGAATGTAGTTAATTGGCAACCACAAAATGTATGCAGTGTAGAAAGTGGGCAGCAAGTCCAAGAGTGTTATTCCTTACTGAGGTACTCTGGCTGTCAGGAGGATAGGTGCCCACCTAAGTTTTTGAAGAAGAAATAAAATTAAACCATTTCTTTAGAATTCTGAGGATACTGGTAAATGTCATTTCTGTGTTTTCAAGTGGCTAGTTCAGGGTTATCTTCATAAAACACGCAGTATCTTGAATAGCCTGAGCCTGCCACTTCAGGCCCAAATATCATGATATTTAATGTGGAGGGTAAAATTGTCAGGATTTTCAGAGAGCAAATTGTGGTATAAATAATTCTGCAGGAATATGTCTCCTAACAACTGATGATGTTTTATTCATTGAAGAGAAGAATTGATGGTATATTATTTGGCATATTTAGCCACCACATGCAGTGGTACAGCAGAAAATAAAGGCATATTTTCCAGACCACATGTGACCAAAGAGCAAAATAGTAATAAATCTGTTGGTCTCTCCAGCTGTAAGCATCTAACATTCCAGCTTTGGAGTCAAGTATTCTGATCAGTCTAGCTTCTGATAGAGCCCTGAGACTAGTGGTCAGAGAGACATGGCTTCATAATTTTTAGATCCATGATTGATTGAAAAATTACAGTATTTAAGCAGAGCCACCTGCTATCATTCCCCAAACTCATTTAGCTTTGAGTTAGCATTGTCCAATCAGTGGAGGTAAAAATGTAAGAAACCCTGAGCTGGTATGATACGTAGCATTTGGAACTTGTTGTATGGGAGGCTCTTTGTAACCCTACGTGTTTTTTCAGTGTGAAGTCCTCTTCTTTCTTAGAGGATTTTTCGGGGGGGGGGGGGAACTTAGGTCATTCAAGATGCTGATTTCTGTCATTGAGAAAGTAGAAGATGTAGGTCTCGGTCCTTCTCTTTTGGTCCCTGTAAGATCCGAAAGCCATCAGAGTGGCTCCATAGCTGCCAGGAGTAGAGGGTGCCCACCCCGTGCTTACCTGAACCTGGCTTCCTCCAAGCCACCAGCCGCTGGGCTGGCTCTCCCGAGGAGTCTGATTAGGAACAGAGATTGGCTTTGTGAGAACCCAAACTAAAGTATATTCTTCTTTTGTTTCTCTGGCACAGAAACTTGCCTTCATGGTGTCTCTAGGGTTGGTAACACATGACCATCTAGAAGGTAAGAGAAGACATTCATGGTGCTGCCTTGCTTCTGGCCTAGAGCTTTGTTCTTGAAAATGGCGTTTGATTGATTATTAGAATAGAAACTTGGAACACAAATAAGAGTATGGTTCAACCAGTGTGGACTTTCTTTTGGAGTAAACTTACCTTCCCTCTATCTAATGTTCTGCCTCTTTCCTGATCATTATTTATGCATACTGCTCTCCTGGGGAAGCTTCCCTAGCTGCATGGATTAAGGTGACTTCTGTTCACTTAGAGAAACTTTTCTTTTTCTGGCAGCACAAAGTAACAAATGCCCCTCTGACAAGCCTGTCTGTATTTATCAGTCACTCTAGGTTTAATCAGAATCTTAAGACTAGTCACAGAGCTATACCGGTCCTAGTTATTTAATTCAAGAATGGTGAACTGTGGTTACTCAGTCTAGGTCTATGGGTAAAGTTCATCCACACCTATATTACAGTGATCTAAAAATAAACCAGGACAGCTTGTTTGTAGGTGTTATCTACTATTAAGCTCTCAGTCACAGAGCCGCACTGTAGGACAGTGTGGCCTTGCTTTCTGAGGGGTGAGAGTAAATGGTCCCGCATGCTTGTTTCCAGCAGCGAGCTTGCCTCTGCTGAGGTTGCAGTGAAATCAGGAGACTTGCCCTCATTTCTGATTTGTTATGGGAAAACCAATAGATAACCAGCAAAGTTCAGTATTTGAGGTTCTTCATACCCCTCTTCTAATCCGCACTTTTTGCTTTCCCAAGAAATCCAAAGCAAGAGGCAAGAGCGAAAAAGAAGAACAACAGCAAACCCAGTGTACAGCGGCGCGGTCTTTGAGCCAGAGGTATTCCTGGCCAGCCCTTGGCCCTCCCCTCGCTTCTCCAGTTGTGTTCATGACTTGTTCAGCGCCCCCAGCTGAAACCCTGCTTAAGGGCAGTGCCCTGATAGCACTTGGCCAGCTTTGTGGAATGATGGACTTTTCTCTGGCTGATCACATTATTTCATTTTTATTATTCACTGTTTTCCCCCTTAGCTTTTTTTCCAAAGTTAAAGTAGATACAGACCTACCTTAAAAATTTAACTCCTGTTATCTGAACAGGAGTGTCTTCTGAAGCAGAGGCAGACCCTGTGGAATATTTTCGCAGAGCCTGGTACCTGTGGTAGATCCCGCTAGCACCGAGACCTTGGGGTGACCAGCACTGACTAGGTGGCTTGTTTCTGGACATGCTGTGCTTGGTCTTTAGTGTGTACCAGTATTAGTAGTAACCATGCTGTTCAACCAGTCACCTTTCCTTCTTCAATCCCCAAAGCGTAAGAAGAGTGCAGTCACCTACCTGAACAGTACAATGCATCCTGGGACCCGGAAGAGAGGTGAGTACCTTTGCGGACCTCTCCCTTGCTGTTGCTTTGCTTTCTGTATTGTGTTTCTTTCCCCTCCATCCTCCCCTTGTCCTAGAACCTGTCTAATGCCTGTATCCCTTGAAAATAGCTTTGTTGTTGTTCTCTGAGAATGGGGGGGCAAGAGAGTGAGATTTCTTATTAAGAGTTCTATATACTGAATCAGAAGCTGCCCTTCCTGGGATTCTGGCAAAGCTGACTCAGGGGAATGGCTTAATGCAGCGTTTCTGCCCCAGGCCCACTAGCCTATCGATGAATAGCACGGTGAACAGAACACCCTGTAAAAGGAAGCATTTTAACATCATTGAATGTACAGAACACTGCTATTGCCAAGGTGTTCTTAATAGTATCTAAGTTGTCCTAATGCCAGTGAGGCCAGAACATGGCTCTTATGCTTCTGTGAGCTGCAGACTTTCCAGGAAAGAGAGAGGTAGCCACACTGAGAACTTGGAGTCTATGAGAAGAGGGTACCTCCAACTAAGGAAGAAAAGGTCACCATCAAAACAGGCTCCCCAAGACACAAATTCCTAAAGAGCTCCGTCCCACAATTGCAGACCTCCCAGGGTGGGCGTTTCTCCTCACTCTCAGGGCAGAGGCGGCAGCTGCTGCTCTCACCTTGCAGGTGTAAATAGGTCTTAATAGCTCAGAGTTTGAGCTCATAAACAAGGCTCTGAAATTGTTCTTTAATGTCAGGAATACATCCCAAGTTCCCTTTCTCCACATGGTAATGTGTCCCTGAATTACAGTTCCAGGCTAGAAAGGTTGCAGAGTGACTGGAGTAGCATACTAATTTTTGTGTATGCACACGCAGTCTCAGAGCTGTTGGAAGCTTAGGAGGTCAGCCCGACCCTTTGTCTGCCTTAGGCAGGGCTATGATTGTACCATTACCACCTCCTCCCCGCAGAGAGATAGCACACCCACTCTTAGGGACCCCATTTGAATGTTTCATCAGCCCCCTCCTCCAAGTAGCCAAAAAATATTTAGATGGGAAACCCCAGGTCATTGCTTTATATCAGTTCATGGGCTGTAGTAACCAGTGTCATGGGTTAGTTTTTGTTGTTTTATTTCATTTTTGGCAATTTTTAGTGACTTCTGACACAGTTCTCAGAAAGGAGCCCCCAGCCAGAAGCCACAGTTAACTGGCCTGCAAGTGGGCAGTATCTGCTAAGAGGACAGGGGTTAAATGAGCCAGAAAGACCTTGATATCTCTTGCCAAGGACAGGGGATGAAAGCCTGCATTCACAATGCCTAGGACGTGCCTTCTGTGGGTAAACAAGGAGCATTCATCTTCCACCTCCCCTTCTAGCTGCACCAAATTCCCTAGAAAAGACAAACCAGTACAACCTGTCTTTGTACTGCAGACAGTGCCAGTTTAACACAGATAGGTAATGTTCGTGTAATGTCTGACAAAATCGTGACTCTTGTGCATAATTCTCATATAAATTATAACTGTTGGCAAAGTCATGATCCCACATACCATTCACCAGTTTTCATAGGCAGTTGTGTACCTCACTGGCTCTTTTTTTTTTTTTTCTGGCTGTGGTGTGTTGGACATACGCTTTTGATCACTTACAGCTTAGAGGCTGTGACTTTGGCTCCTGGCTTAGATATATCGTAAGGCAACAGTGGTTGGCCTGGACTTCCCACACCATCAGGGCTTATTCATAGATCCTCTGTAGCCATGAGATTTGATTCAAAATGCTCTTGCTCAGATGAGCTCTGCCAGTGAGCAGTGTTGCTGTTGACAGGGCCTTTCCTGAGACTTTGGAACAGCAGCCCAGTTCTTAGACATGTAGTCCACCGGAATGTCTGTGCTGGATAGCAGGGAGACAGTTCTTGATGAACTGGGTGGAGGGTATCTGAGTCCAGACGTACTTAAATTCATCAGTAAGCCCAGAACATCTTTTTAGCTCTTGGGTTCCAGCTGCTCCCAGAACGTATCTCTTACTGGCTCTGCCAGCAAGGGGTAAGAATAGTTAACTTGAATTTTGCCTCCACCCTCTGCTGTTCTCTACCCTCAAAAGCAATGAAATGACCAAAATGTAGATAAGAGAGAAAAGGAAAAGCAGAACTCCTCAATAAATCCATTTGTGAGAACTGAGAATCATTAATATTATTATAAGAATGATGATTGCAGAAAAACCTTAGGGAACAGTATGCAAAAGATACGGGAAAATGAAACAAATTCTTATCCCTAGCCTTGGCTCCCATTGAGCTTTGATATCTGGTTCTTGCATTAGAAATCTCAAGTTGTAATAGCTGAGGAATGTCACCGTAATCTGCCCAAGACAGGGACATTCAACATAACTCAGCACCTCCTGTCATTCTCCAAGGCTCTCTTATCCTCCCTTCTTTTGAGACTCGTGCATTTGTTTCTAATGACTTTTAAATCTTTGCTTCTTTTCCTCTCTTTGGGACTATTGTATTAACCTTCTGTCTGCTACCTCACTTCCTTTTCCATGCTAGCCAATGAGGAACACTGGCCAAAGGTATGTAAGATCATTTTTCCCCCTTCTTTCCCTTCCCCTTTTTTCCCTTTTGTTCCCTTCTCTCGGTATATAGGTCGTCCTCCAAAATACAATGCAGTGCTGGGGTTTGGAGCCCTTACCCCAACATCCCCCCCATCCAGTCATCCTGACTCCCCTGAAAATGAAAAGACAGAGACCACATTCACTTTCCCTGCATCTGTTCAGCCTGTGTCCCTGCCCAGCCCCACCTCCACAGACGTAAGTAACTTGGGAAAAGCTCACTCTTTCTCAGAGCTTAAATCGGGGAAACCGTTATCATATGTGTCTCCTTACCAGTTGCATCTCCTTGACTAGCCCTGAAATAGTAGTAGTCCCTACAGGACACTGTATGCCATGTAAGGCAGCTTTCTGCTGGGGCCCCAGGTCCTGCCTTGTCCTTGAGAATTATGTTAGACACCACGTTAGGAAGCCCAGGCAGGGTTTTCAGAGTCTGGATTTTATCTGCCGTAAATGAGTTCTCAGGAAGGGGGATGAGGTGGGGAAGTCAGCTCATATAATTGAGAGGTGTGCAGGTTTCTGTCATCAGTGTTTTGGGATGGGGGCAGTGAACAGAGTGTACGTTCCCCTAGCCATCCCTGTTTCCTGCTTCAAGTAAAATTCAAGATGTGAAAAACTTTTCTTTAAAGCAGCTTTATTCAAGGAGGGAGGGTATAGCTCAGTGGTAGAGCACATGCTTAGCACGCACGAGGTCTTGGGTTCAGTCCCCAGTACCTCCTCCAAACATAAATAAATGAATAAACCTAATTACCTCCCCCTCATAAAACAAACAGACAAAGAAACAAACAAATAAAGCAGCTTTATTCAGCAGAGTTGATCAGAAACAGGTTCCTGAAAAAGTGTCAGATACTTAGTAGCCCTTCACCCAGAAGCGGCAGGAGTGTAAACTAGTGCCCTCCGTTTTCAGATGAGCACTTACACAGCCATGAATTCACTCAGCAGATACTGAGCACTGCTGTGCTGAGATGGCACTGTTCTTGAGGCCAGACACAGAACAGGGAACAAAACCAGCTCCCTGCCCTCAGGAAGCTCATATTACATGGCCAGAGGCAGGTGATAAGCAAATGAACATATAAAATGTCAAGTAATAAGTGCTGTGAAGAACACTGGGACAGCGTAAGAGGCTTGAGGAGTTCCGGCAGGAGACTGCTGTTTTACGGAGAGTAGTGAGAGAGAGACTGTCTGATGGGAATGGAGTGTGAGTGTGTGGCAGTAGCTGTTGGGGGAAGGGTGTTCCATGCAGAGGGAACAGCAGTGCAGAAGCCCTGCTTGTAGGAGGAAGTGTGTATGGCATAGAAATAAAGCAGGAAGCACAAAGCACGGGCCAGAGGAGTGGGAGAGTGGACCTCAGAGGGGGCGGGGCTGGTCGTGTAGGGCTTTGTGGCTTCTTCTCTCAAGTCAAATGGGAGACACTGGAGGGCTTTAAGAAAAGGAGTAACATTATTTTTCAACTTTTTATTTTGAAATTTTTTCATATCTACAGAAGAGTCACAGTAACAACACAAAGAACAAATATATACCCTGCACCTAGACTCACCGCTTGTTATCATTTTGCCGCAGATGCTTCTTGCCCCCCCGCCCCTACCCCCCACTTTTCTTGCTTATCGAGTTTTTGCAGACATCATGAATCTTCACCTGAAATACTTGAGTGTGTGTCTCCTAAAAGCAAAGATATTCTCTGGTATAGCCACCATGCAGTTATCAAATTGAGGAAATCTAATACTGATAAAACTGTTATTATAACATACAGCCCATCTCAGCTTTCTCCAGTTGTCTCAGTAAATGCCTTAGCGGTGCTTTGTGTTTGCTGCTCCAGGATCCAATCCAAGATTACTCTTTATATTTATTGTTCTGGAATTGTCTCTTTAGTCTCCTTACTCTGGAACAATTTCTCAGCCTGTCTTTGTCTTTCATGACATTGGCATCTTTTAAAAGATAGACCAGTTGCTCTGTAGAGTGTCCCTCCCATTTGAATGATCTGATTGTTTCCTCAAGAATAGATTCATTTTTGCAGGAGCACTAGGTGATGATGAGCCCTTCTCAGTGCATCACAAGAGGCATGTGTTATCGGTCTGTCCCATTGTTGGTTATATTAATTTTCATCTCCTAAGATAGATTCCATCAGATGTCTCCACTTGTAAAGCTGCCTTTTCCCTTAGGTGGAGATAGACGTCTAGTCTGTAAAAATACCCAGTTCCTTAACAGAGTTAACTCAGTGGTTTTAGCATCCTTTGATGGTTCCTGCCTGCATTTGTTATTTTTAAGGAGTTTGAAAAATTGACTTGAATTTTGAAATGATGGCTGTGTCTGATATGGAGGAGGATAAACGACTGAGGAGGATAGGATGGCAGCAGGAAGACCAGTTAGGACGCTGTTGCAGTCATCCAGGCAAGGGCTGATGAGAACTTGGCCTAATCAAATGGCAGAAGTAAAGATGAAGAAAACTGATTGAGTCTGCATACATTTTGAAGAGCCAGCAGTCTTAGATAATGGGATGTGAGAAGAAGAGAATAGCCAAGGGCAAATCCAAAGGTTTTGGCCTAAACAACAGGAAGGATGAAGCTGCCATTTTACTGGAAATGACAAGAGGAGCAGATTGAGGAGTGAAGCCAAGAGTTTCATTTTGTACTTGCCCCATTTCTTTTGTGAATTGCAGAGTTTGTCTTTAGGATCATCTTGAGGTTAAATGTCCCTTGAACTTGAAGGTTCTTAGTACTTACTAATGGTCTACCCCTCTCCAAAGAGCGAAAGAATACCAAATGCACACCCTGAGTTACAATTCCAGAAGCAACAAAGGAAGTGTCTTTGCAGGACCAGGGTCGTAGAAGAGTTCTCTTCTCTGGCAGGTTTCCTTCCTTGGACATAGCTAGTGGCTACAGACCCAGCCCTGCTCTCAAGATTCAGCATTTCCTCCAGCTCTCCTGGCTTTTGCCATTAGTGATTGATACAGGTTTTCTGCCTGTCCTGTCAATGAGCACCAGGAGTCCCTGTCAGAAACATTGTTTGCTGGCACCAAAGATTATCCCCATTTTCCTCAGTTGAAGCATTGCCAAAGGTATTGCCAGCTCATGGCTTCATAGTAGGGATCCTTCACTGGGTGAGGCATGGATGCTGGGGAACGGATGACGGTGGTTCTGCATGAGAGTCTCTTTCATAAAGAATGTTGGTTTTGTTTTTTGCGATTTTTCGTTGAGGAGGGTTATGGTTTTCTTTGAGAGATTGAACCTGAAGGATCCACTCAGATCAAATCACAAGCTGAAAGTTTCAGCCAAGCTTCATCTTAAAATACAAATTTTGTTCTTTGCAGGAATCTAAAGGTAAAAGGAAGCTTTTCTAAACCACTATAGATACGTTGAGAACTTTCTAAGTTAAACCTGGTGAAATGGATTTTCTTTAAAGATAATTGACTTCTACTTTGACAGTGTCCCAACAGTGGCAGTGATTAAAATCAACACACAGGGCTCTGTGTTTGCTGCTGGATCGCATAAGCCCCAACAACATTAATTAAACAATCTCAGTTGAGAGGCAAGCATTTCCTGGGGATCAATAACCATCTAGAAGGAGTTGTAATATAAGACCCAGCCAGTCACTAATCCTCAGGATGTACCTTGTTGCCACTATCATCATTTTTTATGAGAAGGGAAGATATGTTGACACAATTATAAAAATTTTTTAGCGAATGGTGAAGTTGCAGTTGATATAGCCAGGGTCCTCAGCTCCTAGCAAAGACTCATGGGTTAGACATCATTCAACTTACTATTTGGTTTATGGTAGTAATTTGGTCAGTCACCAAAGCCTAAGCCTTTGGACCTGGTACAGCACCTCCGTGGGACTTCCTCTGTGCTCTTTAAGCAAAGAACCAATTCTGTGTGAATGAAATATATCTCCTGGCATTTTATGTTCATTTCTATGGGCAGTAGTTCTCAAAGTGTGGTCCGGGTTTCCCTGAGACTCTTTTGGGGCATCAAAATATAAAATATATTTGTATATATTTTGAAGTATAATATCAATCAAAATATTAAATGAAAAATATTTTCATGATAACATTCTTTGCCATTTTCATTCTCATTCTCTCAAGAGTTAGAACAGTGGAGTTTTCCAGATACGACCTGACGAGTGAGGATGTCATCACTCTGAAGGCTTACTGAATGTGCACTTGCGTGTTCTTGGGTTTTTTAATTTTTCAGTACATGATTTATGTAACTTCCTGTGATTCTATTATTATTTCAAAATAAAAAGTTTTATAACTTCTAATACAATAAATAGCAATTACATATAACTCACATATGCAAAAACACTTTGAGGTCCTTAGTAATTTTAAGAGCTTAAAGGTGTCCTGACACCAAAAAGATTAAGAACTGCTGCTGTGGGATGTGTAAATAGAAGTTCTCTTTCTGTTAGAAACTTGAAAGAAATTATTCAACCTTTATTTATATACTCTCTGCCTTTCACTTGTTGACGTCCTTCTTACTCAGGAGGAAAGGAAAATGAGAATTCTTTACCCCCCAAAAAAGATAGGTATTTGGAATAAGGTGTCCAGTTTGGCTCATTTATTCATCACTGATAATTTTACGGTTCATGTAAAGCAGTCTCGGAAACCATAAAATTTTTATAAAAGATGCAGACTTAAAACATGGGGCTAAAGTTCAAGAAAGGCTAGCTCTCTAGAGGAGAGCAGCCCTCAGCCTGATTTTAAGAACGAAAGAAGAAAGTAACAGTTACTCTTGGGATGAACCCCTCCATCTTTGACGTCTTTCAGTGCCTGGAAGTTAATCCTCATGCAGTATTTTGCACATGTACAGAGTATCTTTTTTTTTTTTTTTTTTTTTACTGCCCAGAGGTAACATTGTCTTCCTTAAAAAGATTAAAATCCATCTATGCTTTGATGTATTTTGCAACTCTTTGCATATCTGGTTTTCTAGGCACCAGATAATATGTAGATACTGCCAGATAGTTTCCTTTCCTTTTCTTTGGAGAGAAGTTGTTGGTCTGGGAAGATATGTTCCTTCAACAGTGGTGGTTGAGGGCTTATATCATAGAAAGGAAAAACTGGGCATTTCTCTTTGTTTCTGTGTTTCCTATGCAAAATTCCTGTATTAGCCTAGAATCCTGAAACAACACAATGGAAGTGAAAAGGGGTCTGCCTCGCTGCCTAATCTGTGGCACGACCCTTCGGTCTTCCCTTCTCTGCTGTCCTTAGCAGCAGCGTTAATCCTGCTCAGAGACCAGGCCAGGGAATGGCTTACTGAAAAATACCTCATTTTTTTTTTTTTTATGTGTTCTCTCCAATATTTAAATAGATCTGCCTTTTTCTGATGGTTCCTTTGTTCAAAGGGCTCCAGCAGACTTACCTGAGTATAAGAACTGTGACTGCTGGGAGCAGAGGAGACCAGCAGAGTGCACTTAGGCTGCTCTCCTTTTTCCATCTGGTGAAGTATTTTACAGGGAGGAATAAAGCCTCCCGGAATAGAATGGTCCATTGAACAGCAAATGCCAGACACTGGTTTTAAGAGAACGTTGTCAGCTGTTTGGTTTTTTTAATTCTTCATGTTAGAAAGTTCATAGAAGTTTAATTTGCCTGTGACTTAATCTTTTTCCTGTTTGAACTTTGTTGTTTTTCTCCCAGAGCAAGCAAAGAGTTCAGTGAAAACCTCCATTTCTTATCTGTTCTTTGCCAGTCCTTCTAAACTTCCCCAAAATGATAAGTAATGAGAATTTTTTGTGTCATATTGTGGAACACTTTGATGAATGGATTTCAGTGTCTTTAAACTTTATGATTTGTGGCTTGGACTCTGCCGAAACATAAATGCCAAGCTATCACCTGTAAAGCTAATTGTGGCCTAGGTGACTACAGAGTTATAGCTTCCTGTAAACTCTACTTTAAATTAAGAATGCTGGCCCCACCCAGGAGCCCCAGTTGTATGGAGCAGGTGGAGGCATGTACCATTGGTGATTCCTGCTTTTCTTGAACACTCTTGTAAGGAGTTGGAAGGGTACATCTGATTGTCCTAAAACATTTATATATATCTCCAGAATGTGCATGTTAACATACAAATTTTACCTTTTTTGTCCTTTCTCTTACCTTTCCTCTCAATTTCATAGGGTGATATCCATGAGGATTTTTGCAGCGTTTGCAGAAAAAGTGGCCAGTTGCTGATGTGTGACACATGTTCCCGTGTGTATCATCTGGACTGCTTAGACCCTCCTCTGAAAACAATTCCCAAGGGCATGTGGATCTGTCCCAGATGTCAGGACCAGGTACTGTGGGTGGGTCGGACAGAGTGAGGGACGGGGAGGGAGGAGAAGGACCCTCTAAGCTGGGGGAGTGGCTGAGTCTCTTCCCTCTCCTGAAGTTCTCCAGGCCACGTCTGCCCTGGTCACAGCACCACACTCACCCACACAACATCCGTCCTCAGGGGATCTCTATCACGTCCATGAGGCAGGGACTCCGTGTACAGGTGGAGAGCCCTGCTTCCCTTTATTTGAAATGACTTACCTTCTCATTACCTTTACCTTTGAAAGTCTGTGAGTCTCTCTGCCTCATTCTCTAAAAATGGTCTAAACTCAGCATATGGTTGAAACTCTGGAAATAAAGTCCTTAAAGGAAAGTGCCCATTTAATTCAAATAAGAACAGTTTCACTTTTAACCTGTGCTGTCATCAGGAACAGAGGACTGACTATGAAGTGCTGTCTTAATATTGCATTGACTTGAAAGAAGAAAAAGCCTTTTCCCCCCTTCTCTGTTTAGTTTCTGTTTTTTTTTCCTCAACCATCTATGTATCTTTACATCTTTATGTTTTTATTATTAGCTGTCTCAAGTCTTTCTTGGAAGTAGACAAAAGTATAAGTAGTAAATAAATAAGCCTAGTAACTCACAAGCTTTGGGGTCCCGCTCAGTTCATTGGAATCTTGATTTGAGGGAATTCTGGTTTCCCCCTTTTATCTTGGTCCTCATCCTTCCTATCTCCATGATATAGTAGAGACAGTTCTCTGTTCTCTTCCTGATGCTGCTTTGTGACCTTCTGATAATTTTCTACCGAGGGTCTAGATTAAAATTAATTTCCTTGGTCAGGCTGTCTTTAAGGGACATACAAAGCTAAAAGTGAGACAGGCAGCTCGTATCAGGTCAAGGACCAAACTGCCAGTGGCTGCTGCCATCATGCAGACTTGGTGGTTCTGGCTTCAGGAGTAGTTGGGGGTCGGTGGCGGGCATGAAAAGATAGGAATGCCCGGCCAGGTCCCAGCTTCTTTCTAAGCCAGGGCTCAGGCGGCTTGGCTCTAACTGCCATTGACCCTCATTTTCTCAGGCTGTTCACTGGAACCTTCTAGTCCAGAAACTATAGACCAGGGTTTTGCAACACTGCCACCATAAATTCTTCCTGGATTTTGGCTGTCAATAGCTACACACACTGTTGCTTGTTATTACATGGGGGATGTGTGTTTATACCTCTTTCTCAAGGATAAAATTCTAAAAATCTTTTCAGATGCTGAAGAAGGAAGAAGCAATTCCATGGCCCGGAACTTTAGCAATTGTTCATTCCTATATTGCCTACAAAGCAGGTAACAGGTTATCCATATACCCCCTTTTGTATAAGTATCCCTTTATTTAAAAAAAAAAAAGTATTAGAAGACAGCATTTTTGTTTTCAAAAGGAAATTTATAAGCCAGAAAGAGAAAGAAAAATGCCGTATGATATCGCTAATATGTGGAATCTTTAAAAAAAAAAAAGACACAAATGAACCACTTATTATTTGTAACTTGGATGATTGATTTCTTGAATATGTGTAAGCACATTTGACTGTCCTTTATGATTGGATTACTGCATTCTGTTGATTATTTTGTGGTTGGCTTTATTCCTTTGATAACTATGTAAGTTTAAAAAGTTAAAGCTCTAAAATGTTCTTAGAAACAATGAACAGTACATATGTGTAAATTTTTTTAAAAGGAAATTTAAAGTTAAAAATGAAAAGTTTTTATTGAATGAAATTAGTTTATTATAGTACTTTCTTGGGAAGGAAAAATGAAAAGTGATATCTTAGTATGTAAAGCCGGGCCCAAGCCACTGATGATTTTTGTGTCCCATTACATACAGAAAGAGGAAGTCCAGGTGAGAAGGACCCGTGCACTGACTTTGAAGCTGGGGGACCTTCGGGGAAAATACCACTCTGGCAGGCATTCTGAACACAGCGGCCTTTTCAAAGAATTTATTGTTAAAAACAAGTTCCTTTTTTTTTTTTTAGCAAAAGAAGAAGAGAAACAGAAATTACTTAAGTGGAGTTCAGATTTAAAACAAGAACGAGAACAACTAGAGCAGAAGGTGAAACAGCTCAGCAATTCTATAAGTGTGAGTAAGCCTCGTGCCTGTGGTGATAGAACAGGGCCTTCCGTGTACGTAACACACGTGGGGCTCTCAAGGGCTGATTCACTCCTTCAGCATATTAGCGCTGTTAACTTCGGTGGTTGCTGTTTGCCTCCAGTTAGAATTTGCCCTCAGGTTCAGGTGGCCAGTTGGTATATGGTGCCTTAGCCAAGCTCTGGAGCATTCTCTTGACTTTGATCTGAGAGAAGATTTCAGTCCCCAGGCTGAAAAGATCAAGTAGCCACTACAGCAGCACAGCCACCATCCCTATGTGCTCCTGAGCATGTTCGGAGCCAGGGGGTGGGGGTGGGGAGCGTGTGGAGCTGCCTGACACTGGGCAGGCACAGACCAGGTCCCTGTGTGTGAATCTTCCCAGTCACCCTAGCTAGTGGGTCCACCCTCCTGCCCCCTCTTCCACACCCTGCAGATTGCCTTTCTGGGTTCTCCTGAGCAGCCTGCGAAAGTAGGGTTTCTAGAGACAAGAATTGGAAGTAAATACTACCCAGCCTGGCTGAGCAGGTGGGAAAGAGGGTTGTATCTGCAGCAGGGATTCAAAGGCGTTTCCCCCAGGAGCAGGCTCTCTTTTCCATTGAATAGGTACCCTTGTTGGAGTGAGGTGGCCTCAGTCCTCACGGATGCCGGGTGGTGCCCTGGACTTTGGTGGCAGTCGTGCTGTCCCTCCTCATCATACTGCCCATGGCTAGCAGGTTCACATCTCTTTGTGTGCCTAGAACAGAAGCCAGCGGGTGTGGGAGGCCAAGTAGAAGAGGGCAAGAGACTACAAGTTCATGACTGAGCAGAAGGGCTTCTGCTGGCTGCGGTCTTTGATTCTCCTAAATATCACTGTCCTGTCCCAGGCCCTGCCTCTTAATTTCTTGCTGAACGAATGAGCCTCAGTAGGCCCTCAGATTTAATCCAGGTTTTCTTCCCTGGAAAGCTCAGTCCAGTCCTGAGCATCTCAGCACCATTAGCAAGGTAGAAGCATACCCAGACCTGCCCAGACCATCTTCAGCACCGATGTAGGAACCTTTTTTTCTTAATACCTTTTCACTTTGTAGTATTATAGTGGTAATTCATATCTGGTTTTAAGTCCTCATGTCAAGTAGAGTTGGCTTTTAAACCACTCACTTGCCCCCTCTTGCCTCCTGGGCTGCCTACTTCCCTTGGGTAGCAACACCCACTCCAGTGAGGAGCAGAACGAGGTCTAGGGGCTGCACACCAGCCAACAGGGATTCTTTTATCTGGAGAGGGCAGCCCCAGGCCTGTCAGAAAAGCTGAAGGCTCAGTGCCACTGCCCTTCTCATTGGCTGCAGAAATGCATGGAAATGAAGAACACCATCCTGGCCCGGCAGAAGGAGATGCACAGCTCCCTGGAAAAGGTAAAACAGCTGATCCGCCTCATCCACGGCATCGACCTCTCCAAACCTGTAGACTCTGAGGCCACTGTGGGGGCCGTCTCCAATGGCCCGGACTGCACCCCCCCTGCCAACGCTGCCACCTCCACGCCAGCCCCCTCCCCCTCCTCCTCCTCCCAGAGCTGCACAGCGAACTGTAACCAGGGGGAAGAGACTAAATAACAGAGCCCCGCTAGGAGAAGCCACGGGATCCCGGCGGCAAGGAGAGCAAAACACTGAAGACTCTAGAAAAGCAAAGCCGGATTTCTTCTGGAAAGTACAGAATTCTTTTGGTTCTTTGGTTCCAGAGAGAGAGAAGATGCTTGTGCCAGGTGGCACCAGAGTTTGCCAATTGATCCTTCTTATTCTGTGTGTACATGCAAAGATTGGACCATGTTACATGAAATAGTGCCAGCTGGAGGTTCTTTGCCAGCACCATGCCAAGTGAAATAATATATTTACTCTCTCTATTATACACCAGTGTGTGCCTGCAGCAGCCTCCACAGCCACGATGGGTTTGTTTTTGTTTTGTTGGGTGGGGAGCAGGGACGGGCGGAGGGAGGAAAGCAGGTTTCAGATCCTTATTTGCCGAGCCGTTTGTTTAGGTAGAGAAGACAAGTCCAAAGAGTGTGTGGGCTTTCCTGTTTCTAAACTTTCACTACTATAAAACCAAAAAGAGGAAATCGAGATTTAACCAACCCAGTGCCCAGAGGAGGGATGGGGAGGGAGTGGGAGGGAGCCGGGGTGGGAAAATTATATCGAATAAGCAGTATTTCATATTGTCTGGGGCGGGCATGGTGCACGGAGAGATGGACACCAAGAACAGCCACCGGCTGATTCTCTGGAGCGCTCCGCTCCCCCGCCATGGACGCCCCCACCCTCCCCAAGTTCCTTCCCTGCTGTGGCACGTGGGCGCCATCCCCATGGACGATCCGGTTACCTTCCCTCTCCAAGAACAAGCAGAATCAGGCCTCAGGTGGCCCTTGCCCGGGGCAGGGAAGAAGGGTGTGTGTGTCAAGGAAGGAAAAATGGTGGATCAGTGATTTTACTTGAAAACAAGCTCCATCCCTTTTCTATATTTATAAGAAGAGAAGATCCTGAGTGAAGCAGCACGCGACCCAGGTGTGTGTGTATTGAATGGAGACGTTTCTTTTCTTTCTTTTTTGTTTTTGTTTTTGTTTTTTTTTGTTTTTTGTTCTTTTTTCCTTTAAAAGAAGTTTTATTTTGTTGTTTATTTTACTTTTTTGGTAACAAAAACTAAAATAAGGAATAGAAAAGCTGTTTTTCAGGCTGACAGTCCAATTAAGGGTAGTCGAGACCTTGCATGGTAGAATAGGAATCATAGTGTCAGTGAGGTCAGTGAGTCTGTGTGAGTCCTTGTGTCATCGTTCGGGGCACTGTTTTTTTATGCAAGGGCAAAAATCTTTGTATCTGGGGAAAAAAAAACAACTTTTTTTTAAATTGAAAAGGAAAATAAAAGATATTGAGGTCTTCCTAGTGTTACTTAAATTAAGATCAAGGTAAGAAACATTGTAAAAAAAAATTACGAAAGTGCTATTTGTTTCCTAAAAACAGTGATTTCTATTAAAAAGGTGTCAGAACTGGAGAAAATGCTGTGTAGTTATAATTTTTTAGCACAGAACCTGCTGATCATGATGACATCTTGCTGTGTTTGTGTCTCAGGACTGGTGGGCTAGTCTCCGTGATTTCTGTCCTCCGGATGGCTGCAGCCCTGAAGGGCAGGGGCAGAGCCCTCCCACCAGCCTCCCCTCCTCAGAAAAGACTGTCCTCTCTTCTTGGTGCAGGGATCTGGGCTCCTGTTTCTGAAGCCCAAATGGAGTGTGGATGGTATCAAGGCCCCACCTGTTGTCTCCTCAGATTTTGCTAGAGCAGAAGGCTGGTGCCTAAACAAGATCCCTTCCTTTGGTGCTGCTCTTGGTCTTTCAGCCACCAGCATTTTGAGTGCCTGGGGGACAACTTTGAAGGAAATGAAGAGTGAAGCTCTTTGGTGCCCATGTACCCTGGCCTTGGTGGAAGGGTACAGGGGGCAGGCTGGCTGCATCAGCCCTTGGTGCTCAGAAGGAACAAAGGAGTGAGATGTCTTGAGGGTACATGGTGTTTCTGAGACAGAGAGCCCCAGGGTGGCCTTTGTGTCTTCTTGCCTTTGAAGAGAGTCTTGAATCTCCAGCCGCTTTCTCTGCCTGCTGGCTCCAGGCTCTACTTTGCCCACCCACAAGCTTCCTAGATGACCTTTGGCTAGAATTGCTGTGTTTGCCTTGGCTTGGCCTGTCTCCTAGAGAAAACCAGGGTTCTGAAATGCTCCGACCATTTCCATCATCTTGCCTTGTGGGAAGTAAATTTTGTCAGGTGTGGGCTCCTGCTGGAGACCTCTGCCCAGTGTGTGCTTCTGGCTACAGGAGGGAAGCAGTGGCTCTGCACCGCATCGCTCCCGGAGCCTCTCTCCCCAGCCCACCCCATGCCCCGTAACAGCCAGAGCTGAGGAAGGGCAGAAATGGTCCCATTAGTTTCCCCCTCACCTAATTAGGCCCAGAGATGGATCCCGAAAGCAGCTGCAGCAGAGAGACACTTCTTAAGTAAAACATGTCTCATCTCCACCAACCATTTCTGTCCACTTGCCCTGGATGTTGGAAGATGGGATTGAGAGGGACTGCACAGGCCTGAGCCAGGACCTGGCTGCAGGGTTTCCTGAGAGGGAAAGAAAGGAGCTCCCTATTCTCATGCAAAAACCAAGGTGCTAAGTCTAGTTAGGGAGCTTTGGGAGATGCCCGGACTAGTTGGAGGAATAGTTGGCCGAGGTTCGGGCGCTCAGAGGAAGGCTGCACGTCCTGTCTTAGAGCTCTCTCATTTGACTTGTCTGGGCCAGGAGGCTGGGGCTGCCAGGTAATACCTGTCTTCTTGAAAGAAGTTGGGAAACTATCATCACTAGAGGCCTTCTGCTCAGAAAGGAGCTACCTGGGGGATTCTCAAGGGTAGGGGGCAGGGCTAGAGCTGACCAGGGGTCTGCTAGCTTCTGTGAGCAGTCACGCTCTGACCTTGTCTCAGATTGGGGTATGGGTCTTTCCTCAGGTTCAGGTGTCAGCTGTTTTGCAGGTCAGCTAATATGGAGTAAAAAATGCAACCCTGCCCCGAAACCTGCATTCTGGACTAAGAGTCTCAAACACCCCTTACGGCAAAGAAAGGGCCCTAGTCTCCTCCTCCACTTCCCACCAAGAGAAAACCACCCCTCCGTCCCTCCAGACCTGTGGGTCCCCGTGACCACCTGAGACGCACATTCATGATTGCACCCTACCCCAGCTGCCTCCTTCTCCTTCTCCCTCCTTCTCTTCTGCTGCTTTTTCCCCCTGACCAACACATCTGAGAGCAGCTGGCTTGCAGGCACTTCAAAGGCCAGGGAGTGGCTGGTCTGGGACAAGGGAGGAGCTGCCCACGGGGCTCTGGGTCAGGAGGCCCCTTGTCAGTCCTGTGACTCAGGTGCAGTGCCCTGGAGGCAATGAGGTCACGTTGCTGTCATCGTCCCTGCTCACGCTCTTGCTGGTGTGGCCTGTAGGTCCTTTTTCTTTCAGGAAGCCTGCTGGGTCTTGTCTCTCCTCCGCTCAGCTCATTGAGTTCTGCTTTCTTCCTTCCTTATCTGGCCCTTTGGAGGCAAGCCTGCTGGTTGTGCCTGGCAGGGAGACCCGGCTCGGGGCAGCCCCTCATGGGCCTTATCTATGACACAGCCACAGCAGCCTCCAGCTGGCGCCCTATAGGGCCTGCCTTTGCCCCTGCTGCTGCTTGGCTCAGGCTCAACAGGCAGAGTGGTCGCAGTCGCTTGGCCCCTGCCTCTCCCATCCTGGTGACTGTGTTTCCAGCTCACCTCAGTCTTGGCATGTGAACTGCCTCTCCAGCCATCTCTGCCACTTGCTCTCTTGGGCCCAGCAGAGGCTTTTGGGCTCTCGTCCCAACCCACAACTCACACAACGCAATCAAAGTGGTTTCCTCCCTTCACTCCCTTTTAGGGTGTGGTCTGTCTTACTTATCCAAAGGGCTTAATTTAGGAAACTTTTACCCCAGGGGCAAAAGGCTCTTCGGTAGTAGGATGGATGGTGGCCTAGGTACATTTTCCAGGCCCTGGGTTCTCCATATTTCATGGTTTCTGTTGGATGGAGGCAGCCTTGCTCTGTGTAAAAGACTGTGGGCCTCACCCCCACCCCTCAGCTGGGCACCCTTGGCAGGAAACAGGAGACCCATTCTCACCCTGACTTACAGCTGTCCTCAGTGTCAGTTCTTTTCCAAGTGAGGGGTGGCCCCTGAGAAGATTCCTCTGGCCCTCCCAGAGAGTGAACAGGAGGAAGCTGGGGGGTGAGGGGGTACCCCTGCAGAGAGCCTGGGTAGAACTCTTGAATAGCCTTTGTAAAGGAAGAGCAGGGCTCACAAATTCCACTTCACTCTTCCCTCCCACAAGCCCTTCTTCCCGAGGACTCTTGGTCCCCCACGGCAGCCTCTGGCCCCTGCTCCTCTCTCGTGTCGTTGGGTCCTCAGCCCAGGGTAAGCTGCAGTCAGGCAGGACAGGACAGGCAGCCGGAGGTCAGCAAGCTCTGAGCAGAAAAGAGCCAGCCAGCCCCCAACCTGTCTCTTGTCCACGCCCTTTGTGATTTCAGTCTTGGTAGAACTTGTATTTGGAGTTTTGTGCTTCAAAGTTTTTGTTTTTGTTCGTTTGATTTTTGTTTTGAGGGGGTGGGGGGGATTCAGAGCAGCTGATCAATTTGTATTTATTTATTTTAACATTTTACTAAATAAAGCCAAATAAAGTCTCTCAGACTCATGGTTTTGGGTTTGGGGCAGGGGAGGGTAGACAAGACACACTCCAGTCCCGGCCTCCTTGGGAGGGTCTGGCCAGATTCAGCACCTCCTCGAGCCCACTGACGCCCTCATGCCCCAGACCAGGAGGAACATGAAAAGGAGCCATTAACACTTACTTACGAAAAAAGAATGTTGCAGTTGAGGAAACAGGAATCAGCCCCAAGCCAGCTGGGGCAGAGGAACACTATAGCATAGTCCCAGCCATAGAACAGCAGCCAAGGGGGGCCCCAGACCCACCCCACAGATACTCCATCACAACCCTTCCCACAAAGACCTTAAATAATTTAAATAGCAGGGAGGGTAGGGTGCTGGCAGGTTGCTCCAGTGTCTGCAGGGAGTGTGTGAGAGCCAAGGCGAGAAGGGCAGGGGTGAGGTCAGATGGGGCCTCGGGGCTGCTGCAGGGCAGTGAGGTATTTGAGGGCAGCAGCCCCATAGCTGCGGGACAAGTCCTGGTGGAACTCATCCTTGAGGGCCTGGAGGCAGTCACGATAGGTGGGGCTGGAGCGGAAGCGAGAGATGTCAAGGCTTGGAGCGTGGGGCAGGTGAATGATGAAGGCCTCGGGCAGCACCAGGAGCTCGTATTCCTGTTGGGGGGGGGGGGAGGTTGGGGGCAGGCAGATGGATGGTCATTGCCTGGGCTGGGGAAAGATGGTAGCTCCAGGGGATGGGGAAGCAGGCTTACTCGATAGCTGCTGGAGCATAACTTGGGGCCAAAGGGCAGACGATTTTAGTTCAGCAGAAGGGTGGAATTTCTAAGAGTGCTGCCTAACAGAGCAGTGTGCTACACTGAGGCATGGTGAGCTCCTTGGTCCTGGAGGTATTCAAATCAAGGCTGGGAGGCAGCAAGGCACCCCTCACCTGTGCATCCAGCTCCATGATGTGGGCCACCTTGTTCCAACCAAAGCCCACAAAGCGGGAATCATAGCGGGGACAGTCACGTGGCACCACCACATAGGGCTCGTAGTCGGCTGCCCATTGCACGCGGTATGGCTCCTGAGCCTCCCGCCAGCGGGCGTAGTCTGTGGGTGCGTGACCCCGGGGCCACTCGTGGTACCTGTGGAGCAGGACAGGGCGAGAAGCCAGGCTGAGGCTAGGAGCTCGTGGCTGGTGGGGCCAGTGTAGGGGACACAGAGGGGCAGGGCAGTGGCCTCTCCTACCTGAAAGTATGGAGAGACCCAGCGTCCAGCAGGGCCAGCAGTTCGGCCTTGGAAGTGGGGAAGCTGAAGCGGTAGTGCAGGGTCTCGAATGCTGGCACCACCAGAGCCGCCTTCCGCCCACCATCCAGCTCCAGCTGCTCGATGGAGGCCCTGAGGAAGGAGCGCCCATGAACAGGAGAGAATGGGGAAGGCTCTGCCTCCAGCATGGGATCCAGTGCTTCTCTTACTTTTATTAGATGTAGGACCCGGCTTTCAAAGGCCAGCTCACCCTGAAGCCCACAAGAAGACAGACGCAAGTGGAGCTGCTGCAGGAAGCATGTCCCAGCCCCTCTGCTCTCCTATGGCAGCCCAGAGAAATCACGTGGCCCCCACCCTCGTACAGACCCCATTTTCCGGGACACTGTGGTCCAGAAAGGAGCAGGGATGCACTCGCCTAAGGTCCTGCCCCCGACCCTGTTTACATCCACCCATATACTGTTCCTCTCCTTCCTCCAGCGCACCTGAGGTAGTTGTAGAGGGAGTAGGCAGGCAGGAAGTCAATGTCGCTGAGGAAGACGTAAGGTGTGAGGGCCTGGGCCAAGGCCACGTTGCGAAGCTGGTTGATGGGGTAGAAGGGCCCTTCACGGTACACCACGTGGTAGGCCACATCCTGCCGGGCGGAGAGCACTGCCGAGGTCTCGACGAAACGCAGGAACTGCTGGGCCTCTGCGTCTGTCAGGTATAAGGCCAGGCTCATGGGGCCCGGCCAGTGCCTGCACAGGGCTTCCAGCATCTGCAGCCTGGGGTGAGGGGGGTGGTCAGCCCAGGGAAGGCTGGGATACCTCCCAGGTTAGCTGCTGCGGACAACCCCCCTCAAGTGACTTACTGAGCACCGTCCAAGCACTTTTTGAGCTGTTCTTACTTAATCTTCACAACTACCCCACCAGGTGGGTACTTTCTCATTTGACAGATGAGAAAACTGAGGGCCAGAGATACTAAGGCTTGCCCATGATCCCGCAGCTACGGAGGGGCAGTTCCAGGCATCTGAATGATTCCCAAAGCCCAAGCTCCTTTCACCACCGCCAGTGGCTCCAACTTCTGGAACTCCCCAGCATCAGGCAGTAAGAGCTCTTCCTTCCACCAAATGAAACCCTCTTCTTGCAACTCCCAGTCCCAGACCATGCTATGTTCCCTGGGGCTGCCCTCAGCACCCTCACCGGTCCATGGAGAGCTGGGCCACCAGGGTGACATCATGGGGCTGGGAGGGGGGTGGCTTATGGGGCAGGAAGGTGATATGCACACGGTGCACAGTGAGCTGCTGCTGCCGGAATTCAAAGCAGGCATCCTCCTCATCCAGTTGTGCCAGGGCCCGCTGCAACTGAGGGGATGTGGGGAGAGAAGAATGGGCTGGGTGGGCAGGCAGACAAGCCCCAGACAAGGCTGGGTCCCACCAGGGCAGAGGGGTAGAGCCTCCCTGAGGGAAGGGAAGGCAGCTCCCTCTCACCTGCTCGGCCCCAGGAGGCAGTGGGCAGGGGCACCCAAAGAGCTCTCTCCGCAGCAGGTTCCCATCGTACTCCAGGAAGGTCAGGTAGAGGTTGCGGAAGGATTCCACGTGCTTGTTCTTCACGCGGAGCTTCTTTGGTGAGTTCCAGTGGATCACCTGGGACCCGGGAGTGTGTTGGAGCAGGGACGGGAGCAGTGACGGGAGCAGCAAGCAGGAGTCCCCGTCCTGGGCCCATCACCACCATTCAGCCACCTGCCCCACCCACCTTGAGGTCAGATGCCTCTGAGTAGCAGCGCTCAGCCAGTGTGTGGTCTGACAACTGCACGTTCCAGACGCAGGGCAGGGGCTGCACCAGCCACGGGTGCTCTTTGATTACGGCATTGAAGATGTCCTGGGCAGAGACAGCCATCACACCTCGGCCCAGAGCCTACCCAACCCTACTCCAAAGCTCCCCCAGACCTGGTCAGCCAGTGAGGTGGCGGGTAGGGTGAGAAGCTCCCGCGTGGCCGTCATCTTCCACATCTGCTCCCAGCCAGCCTGCCGAAGGCGGTCCAGCCGCAGGAGGATCACACCTGCTCACAGGGAGAGGTTGTCATGCCCACCTGGGATGACCCAGCTCCTGGGGCCAGGGGACATGAAGGTGTCTTTTAAGTGCTTATTTTCTGACTGTTCAGACATGAGCATGGACTAGCTCTGACAATGACTAACCCTCTTGGGGGTGAAGGGGAGGCAAAGCACAGCTTATGAGCACCTCCACAACCATGTTCTCAAATTCGGTAGTCTCAGGGCTGGTAAAATCATCCCCATTTGATGAATGAGTAAACTAAGGTTCAGAGGGACCAAGTGGCTTGGCCAAAGTCATCCAGCACGTACAGCCAAGGTTGGAACTGTCATTTCTGGCTCTTCTCTCAGTGTTCTTCCCACAGCACAATTCTTCCCGTGTGGGGACTGCCTAGCATTCTGTATGCTGCCCAGTCCCTGGGGCCCAATGACCAGTGCCCACGCCTCTTGCCTCCCTCCACCACTGTCCCCACCTGTGTTAAATCCCCGGCCCAAGGCAGGCCAGGGCCTGTGGTTCCTCCAGAGGTTGCCGAAGTACCAGTCACTCTGGTTCTCCACGAGACCGATCACTTGCTTGTCTGGGAAGGGAGGGCATGAGGGAGCTGCCTGAGGCTGCCACAGTACCTTGGCACAGGGCTGGGCTGCAAGGAGGACTGGACGGGCCAGGGAAGGGGGCTGACAGGGGTGGGTTCCCAGGCCTCTCACCAGAAAAGTAAGCAAAGAGTGCCCAGAGCTCTGCAATGTTGGAGGCGAAGGTGACATCTGTGTCCAGGACAATGACACGGACCAGGTCAGGGGGCAGGACACCGGGCAGCACTAGCTTCATTAGCCCATAGAGGCCAGAGTAGTGCTTGTTGGGGATCCAGGAGACCTGGGGCTGTGGGTGGGAAGGACAGGGCATGAACCTGGCAGAGAAGGGCCTCTGAGTGCCAGAACATACTCAGGGTGACACGGGTAAGAAGGGATGAGCCCCAGGAGGGTGAGGGGTTTGAGCTTCAGTAGATATGATGGGGTTGGGGGTCCCAGGCAGCTGTAACCTGCCCTCCCCCTGATCCTCACAACCTTAGGAGGAAGGAGAGGGCTGGGCATGGCTGGGGAGGAGTGCAGAAGGGCCAGGGCTCCTGCCTTGAGCTCATCAGCATTGTAGAAGCTGACCCAGACAGCAGGCACCATCCATGTGTGAAAGAGCGTCTCCAGGATGTTTCTGGCCACGGCATCAGTCACCAAGTGGAGGTGCAGTGGATTTTTCCTTTAGGAAAGACACAGGAGGAAAGCTGATAAGCCCCAGAAGGAACTCCATGGGACAAGCCTCACCCCGAGGTGCTCAGAAGTGGGAGCGTCAACTTCTGCAAAGAGCTTTTCCACATCCAGTTCAGGATATTCTTACAACCACCTTCAAGGGAGGAAAAGGACACTCCTGGCTGTACCTGTAGAAGAGCATGGACTTCACCAGGGTGATGATGTCTCTGCTGGAGTTATGACCTGCACACACGATGGCCACCTGCAAGAGCTGGGGAGGGGACACCAGGTCAGCAGCAGCCCCCTCTTCCACTAGAAGGTAAGCACCATGGGTGGGCGGACCTGGCCTAGGGCAGTGTAACACCCCCACCTGACATCAGAACTAGGGAAGGGTGATGAGGGGGACTCCCCAGAGCAGGAGTCCACCACTCCATTTCACAAAAGAAGAAACCGGGGTCAGAAAGGGAGGTGCGAACCCGAGGCGCCCCCAGCTGACTGATCAGTGCTAGAGCCCAAGCCAGGTGTTGGGATTCCCACAGGTGTACCAGGTGACCAGGCTGGGGGCGCGGTGCCCGAGATTCCCGCCACCAGGGGCCGTGCGCACCTACCTACCTCACACTTGGGCGGCCGCGGCCGCGGCCGCGGGGGATCGCAATCTGAGCTGTTGTGGCCCCCGTAGCCCGCCGGCAGATCTCCGTCGAGGGCAGCAGCCCCCCGCGGCTGTGGCCGCCCATCTGGAGGTACACGTGGCGTTAGCGAGTAGGGTAAGGATCCCGGGCCACCCCTCCACCCCACCACTCGCCTCCCTGCTGGCTGCGCTCACAGTCCAGGTCCCCGCCGAACAGGAAGAAACCGATCAGAAACAGCAGCAGCAGCAGTGCTGCGGCCCCCAGCGCCCGGGGGCGCCCTCGGGGCAGCATGGCCACCTCCGGGGGGTGCTCAGGGTGGGGCGCGACCTCGAGCTATGGGCTCCATTGCAGGCCCTGTGGACCGGGAAGGGAGAGGAGGGTCGGCCTAGGGCAGCGGGGCCCGACGGCCACCCGATCTTCTCTCCCGCGCTGAATAGCCTTCTCACCTGCTCCAGCGGTTTGCGGGCCCCGACCTTACTCTTTCAGAAGCCAGCTGGGGTGCAGGGAAAGGGGAGGTGGAGGCGCAGTCCTGCCCCGTCCGAGCAGGAGCCAGCCCCGCCCCCAACCTGGGTTCAGGTTTCACCTCCGCTTGGCTGAGCCCGAAGGGGCGGGGAGACCCCCTGGGGGAGGGGGAGGGCTGGTCCCGCCCCTGTCCTGGCTTCCGAAGGCCCCCTCCAGCAGGGTAAGAAACCTGGGAACCCTCAGGACAGCTGGAGGGCTAGGGGGCAGCCATCCAGGAAGGACCAGCCCCAAATACCTGCTCTGAGCCCATCCCCCTCTCCCCTGCTCTGTGACCCCATCTCCACCCCTTTACCTTCCCCTGGGGAAGGGTCCGTGACCCCGGCCCGAGATCAAAGGAATGGCCTGAGTGAGAGGGAGGGGGCTAGATTGGAATGCGGGGCCTCGGGCATCTGGGACACCTGCTCTAGGGGCGGGAGGCGGGCGGCGGGAGGCGGGGCCCTAACAAGATCTGCCCGGAGCCGCGGAGCACCTGGAGTCCCCCGCTTTCCTCCCGGTCTGCTCCACCCCCGTTCAGTCCAGGTGGCCCGGTGACACAAAGTGGCCTTGTGAAGGTCGCCTCCTGCCCGGGAGTTGTAAGGGGCCTCACTCACACGGCCCACCTGGGCCTCCTGGGCAGGGCAGGGGATCCCCTACCCTTGCCTAGACCGTAGCGGTGACTGTGCCTGGCTTCCAGCCTGGATCTCTTCCTCTGCCATCCACACCACCCCCTTCCTCAGAGGGCCCCAGCCAGGCCTCCGCAGGCCCTGGAGGAGGTGGTGGCACCCTGGACCGTGAACGAGAACAGTCACGGCTGACTGAGCGTATACTCTGCACCCAGGCCCTGTGCTGAGGTTCCACAGCCTCATCTCAGTGAACCCTCACCTCAGTCGTGTGACACAGGTATTATTTTCCCCGGAGAGCTGAAGTGACCCGTTAGAACACCCTCCCGTCCTTCCCCAGGCTCTACCCTGCAGTTTCCGAGCTGCCACTCCATAAAGGCTTCCTGCCCTAGGACTTGTCCTTGAAGTTCCTTCTGCCTGGATTCTGTCAGATTCTCACAAGGTAGGATCCTCTCTCCACATCCCTTGCTTTATTGTTTTCTTAGCACTCCTTGTAAGGGGACCTTGCTGACTTAATTATAGCCCATGTACCCCCTAGAAGGTAGCTGCTCACCAGACTGGGTCCCCAACATCCAACCAGGGCCTGGCACATACCTAGCACTCAGTAAGTATGTGCTGAACCCGATGGGACCCAGAGGGCCCCACCGTGACCTAGAAAGGGGCTCAGGTGGTATCCATTAGCCCAGCTTCCAGGTATAAAAAATGAAGGTCTTAGAGGCCCTAACCCCAAAATAAGCTGTGGCAAAGCAGCCCAGCCTGAGAGTCCCCCACTGCCAGATCTCCTCCTCTGAGAGGCCAAAATGCCCTTCTGTGGGAAATAGGGGTCTGCAAGGAAGGTCTGGTTTTGGGCCTTTGGAGGCCAGGGGCAACGGTTACCATGGAGACTGAGGAGGCTCCTCATACATCTGAGAATTGAGAGCAGATGAGGGGATGCAAGGGCCATCTAGGCATCTGGAGTTTTGAGCCTCCAGTCCCCAGACCCTCATCTCTAGCCTGGAGCTGGGGTGGGTGTGAGACCCTCAACAGAGACTGTCATGGGGGTTAAATGTGAAAGAGCAGATAAGGCATACAGTGAGGGCCTGATCAGGGCATTTCTGGCGGGGAGCTGGGTCTGCAGAGTGACTGGTCACTCACAATGCTGGCCCCACCCCTCGATCAGCCTTACCACTCAGGGGAAATTGAGGTGCCGAGATGCTTACTGGTCCTCCAAGAGCTTCTTCTGGGACGTGGAGGTGGGAAAGGAGATAGTTATGGGCATATGAAAGGGTGCTGATCTTCTAGACCTGAGACCCAGTTTGGCCCAGCTCTGCCCAGGACTTTGCTGTGTGACCTTGAACGAATCAGGCCCCCATTCTGGACCTCAGTATCCTCATCTTTACCTGTTGGACTGGTCTAGCTCTCTTCCACTGTGGTGCAGGGCAGAGTGAAGGAGGAAGGATCGGGTCCAACCTGCCCAGCCAGGTGACCAAGTCCAGGCAAGGGCCCAGTAGAGGGGCTGTCCTAGGTGCCTCCTGCACACATGACCATTCTGTCTCTGGGACCTAATCAGGCATGGGATCCGAAGAGGTAATTCAGGCAGCCAGGTTGCTGCCAGCCTGGCTGGGCCCGTGATCCCCTCCCAGTCCTGAAGGAGGCAAAAGAAACAGGCTCCAACCCCAGCACCCCTCATAGTCTGTCCAAGATGGGGAGGGTGCTCCTTTGTCCTCCCTGCCTCTCTCCTCCCCAGAAGCACAGGACCACCAGCCCTGGGAGTGCAAAAGAAACCTCACAGTCCCCTTCCTCACTTTCTCCACAGCCACAGAGGGAGAGGCTGGAGGAATATCACTGGTAAGATCTGGGAACAAGTTCATTAAGATGGTGGGATGTGAGGAGGAAGGGAGGAAGAACCCCACACCAAAAGCCCTGAGCCCTGGTCTTAATCTCAGTTGCTAACTTGGCTCGTGACTAAGTGGTCTCAACAGTCACTGCTTTTGCTGGGCTGTGGGCAGTAGGATAGAGGGCACTGCTACGGGAGACTCTCACTGTGGTCTGTTTGGCTAATGCCATGCTGTGTGACCTGAGACAAGTCTTTTCCCCTTCGTGGGCCTCTTACTCCCTATCTGTGAAAAGGAGTTCAAACCAACTACGCCATGTTGCTAGCAGGAGTCGATTATGAGTAAGCCTGGCACTGAGGTGGTGGTGAAAAATGATGTAGATGATGCCCAGTGCCACCTCCTCTATTCTCCAGGACCTTTGCCTTTCCTGAGGTCCAGGACACATCTCCCTGGGTTTTCATTCCTTGGAATGAGTAGGGAGGGCAGTTATGATTCCCCACCTGGTATAGAAGAAAACTAAGCTGGGGAGGAGGCTTGGGGAAGGGAGGGGCTGTGGTTTCTTGGTGAGGTGTGTTAAAATGCCTAGATTCTGTGGTCAGACTAGACCAGGATTCCAATCTTTTTTTTTTTTTAACTGAAGTATAGTCAGTTACAGTGTGTCAATTTCTGGTGTACAGCATAATGTCCCAGTGATGCATATACATATATATTTATTTTCATTTTCATTAAAGGTTATTACAAGATATTGAATATAGTTCCCTGTGCCATACAGAAGAAATCTGTTTTTTTAATCTATTTTTATATATAGTGGTTAACATTGGCAAATCTCAAACTCCCAAATTTATCCCTTCCCACCCCATTTCCCCAGTAACCATAGATTGTTAACTATGTCTTTGAATCTGTTTCTTTTGTAGATGAGTTCATTAGTGGCCCCCTTCCCACCCTTTTTTTTTTTTTTAGATTCCACATAAAAGTATTTTTCTTCTCTTTCTGGCTTACTTCACCTAGAACGACGATCTCCAGGTCCATCCATGTTGCTGCAAATGGCATTATTTTATTCTTTTTTATTGCTGAGTAGTATTCCATTGTATAAATATATCACAACTTCTTTATCCAGTCATCTGTCGATGGACATTTAAGCTGCTTCCATGCCTTGGCCACTGTAAATAGTGCTGCTATGAACATTGGGGTGCATGTATGTATCTTTTCGAGTTAGAGTTCCCTCTGAATATGCCCATGAGTGGGATTGCTGAATCATATAGTAAGTCTATCAGGATTCCAATCTCGACTGGGCGTTCTTAAGCAGATCCTTTCCTCACGTGGTGGAGGGGATTAGGTAAAATAATGCAGTACTATTCTCAGAATAAGGTAAAACTGCCGCCCCAGTCCGGGACCGCGCAGCTCCACCGCCCCATCCATGCCCCACCCCTTTGCCCACAGCCAATCAGCGGCTACCTTTCCGGAGCGTCCGTTCTCAACACATCAAGTCGCTCCTTTCCCGCCGCTGCCCCTTCTAAGGAGTCTACTCCGTTTGGGAAGAGGTTCCCTGTAGTAGCCCCAAACCCTTGGGAATCTTTTGAGGACCGGAAGGTGCATCCGAAGGCAGAAAAGCGCCTAAGATGGATCGCGAGTTCAAGGACCAAGTTCTGCCCTCTAACAATTTTACAGATGGGGAAACCTGAGGTACAGAGAAGGGAAAATCCTGATCAAGGTCACCCCGAACCGAGAGCAGAAGCCCAGGCCAGGGTTTTCTCCGTGGCGGTGGGAGTGCAGGTGCGCACTCTTTGCGGGGCGCAATCCATGCAGGAGCTTGGGGCCAAAGCCAGGGAACTAACGGTGCTGGCCAAGGAAATCGTGACTGCATAGGAGGCTGGACTCCTTGCTGCCTCAGTTTCCACAGCACTACCTCTGGTGGGGGTCGGGAGACGAGGCAATTGGCCAAATATGTGCCTGAACAGAGTCCGGCTGTCTTTAGACTGTCCCCGCACCTCCCAACGTCCAATGGAGAATCTTTACTGCAAGCTACCTCCGAGTTCTTTAAAATCCAGTCCTCCCGTTCGAGCCTCTCGGCGTTCTATTGGAAAGACTATGCTCTTGGTCCCTCTAGAATGAACTGCTCAGACTGCCGCGGGAGGTGTCCTGGGGCTGTAACTGCGCAGGCGCAAGGGCAGCCAACCCGGAAGGCGGAAGAGCTGGGTCCGGACAGTTGGTGTCGGGGGCGGGGACTATGTTAACCAATGACCTGAAGGAGTAGGGAGGGCGGGATTAGGCCCGCAGTCGCTTAACGCTACACTAGTGGGAGGTGATTTAAGAAATGGTGAAGGGTGGTTCAATGGTCTTTCACGTCGCCATCCTCTGGCCCGCGGAAGTTAAGCAACAGAGAGGCGGGCCTAGGGCCGGAAGCAGGAAGGAGGGCGCAGGAAGCAGGGCGCCGTAGTCAGTCGCACTGTCGGTCTGTGAGTCTGTCGGTCCCGAGGGCAGGATGGAGAAGCTGCGACTTCTGGGCCTCCGCTACCAGGAGTATGTGACTCGTCACCCGGCCGCCACGGCCCAGCTGGAGACGGCAGTGCGGGGCCTCAGTTACCTGCTGGCAGGTGCCACCCTGACCTTTGACCCATCCCTTCGGGGCTTTGACCTTTGACCCTACTGGCCCCCTTTCCTGCGGAGTCAGGGTAGTGATAACTGTTCTTGGGCAGTTCCTTCCAGGTTCCGGTAGGGCGTAGGGAGGGGACGTCTAGGGACCCGAAGCCGCGGAGTGAGGCAAATGCTCACCCGCCTCCTTCTGTGCCTTCTTCTCAGGTCGTTTCGCCGATTCGCACGAGCTGTCAGAGCTGGGTGAGCCGAACTCTGGGTTGGGTAGAGGGCGGGAGGGCCTGGGAGGGCTTCCCAGAGGGGTGGCCACCAGGGCTGGCAGTCCTAGGCTTCCTGTTAGATCATCTTGTGCTGTGACTGAATCGGACAAAGGTCCAGGGTCCACTATCCTGAGCCCTCTATGTCCCTATAGTTGAGGGACATGTTTAGGGACCTTGACTGGCCAGGAGGCTGAGCCAAGCCCTTTTCCTGCCTTTGCCCAGTTAATCCTCCTTACAGTTACGTGAGGTGGGTACTCTTATGGTCTTCATTGTTCAGTTAAGGTAACAGAAGTTTAAGTGAGATTAGAGAACAGCCACTGAAGATCCCAGAACCAGGACTCAAATCCAGATCTCCCAAATTCCAGGATCCCCAGACTATAAACGCCTCAGTAGTACTTATCCATGTGCAGGTCCTGAAAGAGTGAGCTGAGTTTTGAAAGGTAGAGATAGAGTAGACTTTCAGGGACAGGCTGCACAGAGCACAAAGGCCCGGAGATGAGACCACACATCCATGGCTATTTGGAGCATGAAGGGTAGTTCTGGGCAGCTGGATGACCAGTGCTATCCAACAGGGCAGTAGCTAGTCTGTCACAGAGATCAAACCATCCTTTCTTGTTCCAGCTGCCCACACAAGAGAGCATATTGGCGAGTGTGGAGCTGAGGAAGTGGGTGGGGAGACATGTTGGTTTTCCACATAGTGTGTGGGTGGCTGAGTACAGCAGGTGACAGGTGATCCTTGCCTCTCTGGGGAGAGGGTGAGGAGGTGGAGGCTGCAGAACCAGCCTCTCAAGGCCACATTCTACCTCTCAGTGTACTCTGCCTCTAACCTGCTCGTGCTGCTCAATGACGGGATCCTACGGAAGGAGCTTCGGAAGAAGTTGCCTGTGGTGAGAACTGTGCCAGGAACTGTGGGTGGGAAGCATGGGGAGCTGGCAGGAAAATGGCCCCGTCTCTGTAGCACATGTTATACATACTCACAGAGTATGACACATGCCTGCATCTGTCTGAGCCTCAAGCCTTCTCCTTAGGTGAAGTGTCCTGGTGTTAAGTGTCCCCACTTTGGATAAAGAGACTGGGTTTCAGAAGGGTAGAGTAGCCTGTCCTAGGGGGAGAACTCAGACTTACATATTTAGTCTCGGAAAGGGGAAAATCCACATCTGTCAGAGAAGCCCCCCTAGGTGGAGTGCCTGGAACTAGGAGCCCCCTCACCTCTTGGCCTGGGGTTCTTGCAGTCGCTGTCCCAGCAGAAGCTGCTGACATGGCTGAGTGTGCTGGAGTGCGTGGAGGTGTTCATGGAGATGGGGGCCGCCAAAGTGTGGGGCGAAGTGGGACGTTGGCTCGTCATTGCCCTCATCCAGCTGGCCAAGTATGTTGGGACTGTGGAGGGCAGATCTTGGGTGGGGGTAACCAAGGCCAGCTGTACAGATGGTGTTCAGCAGAACACCCCTGACCCCCTGCTGGCTAGCCACCTCCCCTCCAGCCCTGCCATACTCCCAACCCAGGGCTGTACTGCGGATGTTCCTGCTGATCTGGTTCAAGGCTGGCCTCCAGACCTCACCCCCCATCGTTCCTCTGAACAGGGAGACTCAGGCACAGCCCCATGGTAAGCTGCTTCTCTGCTCTGGAGTGGAATGGGACATGGGACTAATTTGTGGATTTAGAGCTGACCAGCGTGAATACGGTATTGTCCGTTTATGGAGCACAACTATCCCCATCAACTCATTTTGTTCTCATCACCCTGTATTTCAGAGAAGAAAAAGATCAGGTCAGAGGAGGGGTCAGAACTTGAACTCAGGACCTCTGACGTCAGAGTCCTCATTCTTTTTTGTGGGCTGCAAGAAGAGGGGACAGAGCATCGGCAGGAGGCAGAAGTCCTGCTAACCTCGTCTCTGGGCCTGGTTCTGTATCAAGAGCCACAGCGTCCTGAGGCAGGCTGCCCAGCAGATCTGTCCCTTCAGGGCTTTGGATCCATCCGCTGTTGGCCTCTGGGCCTCATTCTCCTGACTTTAGGGGGTGGTTCTTTGTGTCTCCTCTCTTCACGGTCATGTTGAAAGCAAAGGACTAAGAACACATGGCTCCTTTAATGCTGTGATCCCCAGAGACCAGGGTCCTCCCTACCTTGTTCCAGTCCCTGGGAAGCCTGGGTTCTCAGCTGGCTCATCTGCCAGGTGTTACTGGCCTTTCTCAGGCTGGGGAGGGCTGCAGAATGCTCCCCACTGTGGACAGATCCCAGCCACAGCCCCCACTGCAGTGTCCTTGATTCAGTTGCTGCCTTAGTACAAGCTTGTCCATTCTCCCCTTAGCCCATGAGTGTTCACTGCATACGTGTTCTTTACAGGCTCTGCTGGAAACATGTCCCTCTGACAGTATGGCCTTCTGTCTATCCCTGCTAGATGGTGACCACAGCCCGGGCAGCCAGGAGCAGTCATATGTGGGGAAGCGGTCAAACCGAGTGGTGCGAACCCTCCAGAACAGTAAGTAGCGGGTGTAAACAGATGAGGCATCTCAGTGCTGACAGGGTCAGCATGGGCCTGAGGGCCTGGCTTTCATCACTGCCTGCCCTCCCCCTGCCCTGCCTTGCCCCAGGCCCAGATGCTCACGTGCACTCTTGTGTTCTAGCTCCATCCCTGCACTCAAGGCACTGGGGAGCCCCCCAGCAGCATGAGAGATGGCAGCAGCAGCAGCACGAGGAGCTGAGCATCACCCCTACCCCGCTGGGGCTGCAGGAGACCATCGCAGAGTCCTTGTATATTGCCCGGCCCCTGCTGCACTGTATCCTTAGCATGGGGCAGGGGCGGGACAGATGGGCGCTGGCCGGGTAGGCCATGTGCTGGAGACATCCTTGACGCCTTGGCCGTCAGTGCTCAGTCTAGGCCTATGGGGTCAGCGGTCATGGACTCCCTGGCTCCTGTCTGGTGTCGTGGATGTGACCAGGTGAGCCTGGGCCTGCCTGGGCCTCCACTCCCTTCGCTGGGCTTCGTGCTGCAGGCCTGGCCTCACCTGGGCAGGCAGGGGCCCCTGATCCTCCTGTTTCTGGCCCTAACCTTATTCCCTCCCTCCTCCACCAGCCTGAGCCTCCTGAGCGACAGAAAGGGCCTGACCCGGAGGGAGCGGCTGGAGCTGCGGCGACGGACCATCCTGCTACTCTACTACCTGCTGCGCTCCCCGTTCTATGACCGCTTCTCCGAGTGAGGACCTGGCCCCTGGAAGGGCAGGGCCCACCCTCAGCGAGGCAGAGGGGAGGGAAGCGGGGTGCAGTGCCCCACCCCTGTTCACACCTTCCCTTCCTCCTTCCTGGATCTGGGTTCACTGAGTACCTGCTATGTGCTGTCCTGGGTGCAGTCACTCCCTGATTTATCTGTGGCAGCCCAGCCCTGTCCTCAGAGTTCTCAGAGCCATCTGCCTGCATGCAGGAGCTTAAGCCATTGTTGGCGGCAAGGGCAGGGCTACAGGGATCATGGGCCTGGGCTTTCTATGCCCTCAGCTCATTTGCCCATCTTCCTGTCAAGTAGTTGGGATCACCTCTCCTCCTCACAGGAGACACTTGAGGTTCAGAGAGGTTGGGCGGCTGAAACAAAGCCACCCAGCTAGCTAGTGGTAGAGCCAGACCTCACATCCGTGTTCTCTGTGAAGGTCCAGAGTTCCCAGCCACAGCCAGACACAGAGTGGCCTGCTGGGGGCGGGTGGTGGCTCAGGGCCAGGTCTCCCAAAGTCCTGCCATTGTGACTGCCTGAGGTCAGACTGAGACTTGGGGAGGGGTCCCCGGACAGTGACTGGGGCTGTAAGAACCCTCTCTGTCTAGGTCTTAACAAGTATGCTGCTTAAACACTGAGTATTAATTGGAATTGTACTTAATATTATGTCCATACGGCCTCAGGGTTTTTTCCTGAGACAGTGGAAAGCAAGCTGAGGTCATATTTAATAACTACCTCAGTGAAAATAACTGCCTAGCAGTTCCTATTTTCAGCTAAGTTTGAAAGCTTATAATCCTATTCTGTACTCTGGAGAAAACGTTCCAGAGACTTACGTGGATCATATGACCTCCCCCAGCAAATTGCTTGCCCTTTACAGAGGAAGCATTACCGCCCGGGGAGCTCATTGAACTGAGGGGACTGGAGACGGTAATTGCAGAGGTGGCATCCCAGGCCAGTCTGGCTCACTCTCCTGTGACCTGACCAGCCGAGCACCCTCAGAGCAGCTGCTTAGACTCAGAAGGGTCCAGAAACTCATTTGAGAAATTTCTTGTTTCCCCAGAAGACAGGGAGCAGGGTGCTGAGGGTCTCCGAGATGTAGTCTGGGAAGGGAACTTCTTCCCCTTTATAGTTTCTGAAGCCAGGCTGCCTTCCAGTTGTGGGCTGAGGTCTGAGTGTCCCAGGCCTGTGGCTGGAGGACAACAGGACCAGAGTTCTCTTCCTTTTGTCCTAGGGGACATCCTTGATCCAGAGTGACTTTCTGTCTCTGGGATGCACTGCCTTTAGTCAGGTGACCTGTAAAGGCTTTTTGCAGGGACCCAGGCTCCCTACTCAGTCTGCTCCTTTCTTGCAGGGCCAAGATCCTCTTTCTGCTTCAGCTGCTGGCAGACCATGTCCCAGGCATTGGCCTGGTCACAAGTAAGCATGGGGTCGGGGCGTGATGATTACTGAGTAGCACAGATCTCATGTGTGGCCCATCTTCCTGTTTTCTTTTGTCTCCTTGTAATTTGATCCTTGGCACAGCTGGGAGAGGGAGCCCTGGGGGGTCAGGCTGGGTGAGTGAGAGCTCTTGCAGTGATAGGAGACCGACTTCTCTGGGTGGTGTCTACATGGCAGGGATGAAGCCTGCCGACTGTTCGGAGATCCCACCTCAGCAGAGAGCCACTGGGCCAGGGCTGTCAGCATCTACAGCCGGACGGCTGTGTGGCTTCCTGAGCCTAAGAGGCCTGTCTGTAAATGGAGACAGAGATGGCTGCTGATGCGAAGAGGTGGGAGAGGGGGCTCCTGTCATATGGAGGGAGCCGCAGTATTTGGGCAGCAGTGGCTCAGAGGGGCCTGGGTAGAGCAGAGCCCAGTTGGAGCCTGGCCCTCAGCCCTGAACTTGTTCCCTCTCTGTCATTGCAGGGCCACTCATGGATTACTTGCCAACCTGGCAGAAAATTTACTTCTACAGTTGGGGCTGACAGACACTCCACGAGTAGGGTGTGGGGAGGGGCAGGGTGGCAGGCTCTGCTGCTGTGGGCAGGGGGTGCTTCAGCCTTTCAGACCCCTGGGCCCCTCTGCCCTAATAAAACTGACTGGCAGTGTCAAAGCCTGTGGCCTCTCTGTGCCCACCACACTCTCACCCTGGCCAGGCTCTGCACACAGAACTGGTCGCCACCAGAGCTCCCGTAAAACCATCTCGACTTTGCCTCCTCCAGTGATGGAGCCACTGCAGCCTCCACCTTGTCACTGGGCCGAGAAGCCTCTGCTAGGACCAGGACCAAGGCTCCTCTAGCCACAGAAAGCTGGCATTTAACCTTACGGAGCATGGGAAGTTGCTTGCTGCGGGAATGAATGCTGCTTCTCTCTCACCAGTCCCTGCTGACGACAAACAAGGTTGAACCGGGGCGGTGGATGACAGCTGCCCCTGTGACTTCTGGACAGACCCTCTGCCTGTGCCTTCCCCTGCAGGGCCTCGTTCCCTGCCAGCCACTCCATGGCAGAGCCTGGTGATGGTGGGCCTGGCTCAGTACAGAGCAGCACCTCAAGTCCTGAACCCCTGCTTAAGAGCAAAGGCTTTCCTCCTGCGGGAAAAGGAATGTCGGGCACCAGCCAGCACTGGGGCCAACGCTGGCGTGGTGGTAAGGTTGGCTGATGGGAGCCTGAGAGGCTTTGGGCAAGGCCGGGTGTGGGTTCAGGGAGTCTGAGCTGGGGTCTTCCCCACTCAGGCCAGGTCTGCCTGGAGCCATGCAAGCAGCTGGGGAGGGAAGAGGGGTTTGGACTGTACGGCCACTATCTATCTGGTCTTTCCCCTTCCTCAACCTCTGCCCCTTTGCCTTGTGAACAGGCCACACACTCCTGCTAGTTTCTAGCCAGACGGGCGGCCCCTTAGGTTCTAAGAGGCCCCTGTGTTAGCTGTGTCTCACCTCCTCCCTTCCCTGGCTGCTTTCCCCCAAGTGCCTCTGAGAAGCCACACCCAGGTCCTGGGCAGGGGGATGAAGGTACCAAGCCTTCAGGTGGTCACCGCTCAGGGCCCACAACCTGCTGTCTCCTAACAAGTGTTGCCCAGCACTTGTCGTGTGGCGAGCTCTGGGCCTTGTGCTGTGTGTTCAGAAGGGAGTCAGGCCCTGTTCCTTGCCCTTGCTCTCACGACTGGTGGAGGAGACATGTGTGAGTGCACTGGTGCGCCAGGTTGCTGCAGCAAGAGGAAGTGTGTACACAGGCAGACCTTAGGTGAGTGGGGGGTGGAGTGCCTGCTGCCTGGAGTAACCGGAGGACACACTGGTCAGGGAACCTTCCATTCAAGCAGGCTTTTTCAACTGGTATATCTTCATTCATTTTTGACAGGCAAACGGAATGGAGGCTGTGTGAGCAAAAACAGCACTCATGGTGTCGTGGTGGCGTGAAGCCACTGCTAGGGCGGTAGGGAGTCAGGGCAGGAGCCAAGGGGATGGTGTTGAAGGGGAAGGTCAGGGCCATATCCAACAGGCCACTGCATACCAGGCAAGAAACAGACCTGCCTCTAGGAGGCGGTGGGAAGGGGACCTGTTTCAAACCTCATCCTAGCAGCCTGGTGTAGGGTGGCCTGTGGGCAGAGGTGGAGGGTGGGAGCAGGACGCTGTGAGTGGGGCTGAATTAAGACAATGGCAGAGGGGACAGAGGTTTCAGGGTAACCCAGCCAGGCCTCGGGGACTGGTTGTGGATAGAGAAGAAGAGGATGGCATCTCAGAGGCAAGGAGAGTGAAGAGGAGGGTTTTGGAGTTCAGCAGAGCCAGAGCATCTGGAACTTGTGGTTCCCAGCAGGGGTGAAACTTCGTGGGGACAGGATGCTAAGGCAGGTTTGTGGGAGACAGCTGGGTTCAGGACATAGAGAGATGGCTGGTGAGAAGTCAGGTTGTGGCTTCTGAAGTAAGCCAGGTCCATGAGGGGCTGGACATGAGCCAGAGGGTCCCAAGGCCTTGCATCAGGCCTGTGAAGAGACTGGTCCCCAGCCTATGGTAAAGCTGCACCGATTGATTCAACAATTATTTACTGAGTGCCCACCAGGCGTCAAGTACTGGGGATCCTGTAGTCCCTGCCCTTGGGAAGCTTACATTCTAGGGGTTGGGCCCAGGCTTTGCCACCTAACTTGAAATCCCTCTGTCAGCCTCAGGGGTAGTGGCAGGGCCTGTGGAATCCCCAGGGCCAGGAGGGTCTAAGCTGCGGGGAGCAAAGAAAGTGGAGAAGGCTCTGAGAGTGGGCTCTGTGCGCTGGCACCTCTGAGTGGCTGGGGGCTGAGTGACCCGCTCAGGGCTCTTCAGCTGGCAGGACTCTCCTGGGACTACTGAGGTGAGGAGGGGGAGATGGGGTGTTGTGGGAGCAGGAGGAGAGGAGGCGGCTCTGGCTGGTGAGGAGTCAGTGCGTGTGGGCTCTGCTCAGGGCCTACTGTGTGCCAGTCCCTGGGCACGTTATGTACCTTACCTCACAGATGAGGAAAGTGAGGCCCACAGAGATAAGGTGGCACGTCCGCCTAGCAAGAGGCAGGGTCAGGATTTGAACTGAGATCTGACTCCAAAGGCCTGTGCCCTTAACCAGTGACACAAGACATGGTTTGGCACCTGTTGGCCCACAGCCTCAGTAAAGTCAAGCACACCTCAGCGTGGAGGTGGGGGCCTTGGGGGGAGCTGGTGCTGAGCGGAGCCATGGAACGCACGCCCTTTGTGAGGTGGCCCTGGGAGCTGCAGCAGGTTCCGTCCTTCTGTGGGGGGAAGGCAGGCAGAAGCTGGGATCAGGGACCCGAGTAGAAAATGGTTCTCGCCATGCTGGGGGCGCTGTACCCCAGGGTGGGGCTGAGCCTCTTCCTCCTCTACCTCAGCCTGGCGGCTGCGCTCCTTAGCCTCCAGCCGCTGAGGTAACTCCTGGGGGCACAGGGTCAGGGCTCAGCAGGGCTGGGAGCCTGGGAGGTGAGGGTTTGCGGTGCTGCCCTTCCCCGGCGTCAGGTCTCACCCAGTCCCCCACTCGGGGCTGATCCCCGCTTTGCGGCCAGGGCTGAGCACCCCAACATCTCCTACAGGCCTCAGCAATCTGTCCCCGAGGAATTTTCAGCCCCACTGGAACTCTCGCAGCCACTCTCCGGCCTGATGGATGGTAGTATCTCTCATCCCTCCCCTACCCCGTCCTCTCCCCTCGCTCCTCCCTGATGGGGGAGATGTGTTTTAGGAGCGGGCACCCAGGTCCAGCCTCAGGGTCTTCTCATCCCAAACAGCATCTATTCAGGGAAGACTTCAGTGGACTCAAAACAGATTCTCCCTCCCACTCATGCCCTCTTCTCTCTCTTTAGACTACGGGGTTCGACCCAAGCACCCATGGCCACGAGGGCCTCAACCCCTCCTCTCCCGGGCCCAGCAGCGCAAGCGGGATGGGCCAGACATGGCTGAGTATTACTATGATGCACACCTGTGATGGGAACCCCTTATAAAGCTATTCTGTGCAGCAAAAGCTTGGACTTTTCTGGGACGGAAATGAGCTGCATGAGGGAGGGGGGGTCCAAGTAGATACACCCACTGCAGTCCCGACAGGAAATGGCACTTTAATAGTTATGGCCAGGGTGACAGGACCAAAATGAGGCTACAACCGAAGCAGCCAAGAGGCCCCAGCTAGCCTGGGCCGGGGTGGAAAGCCTCCTTTTCCTGCCAGGGTGGGCCCTGCTGTGGCTCTCTCCTTCCCTGTGAGGCTCCACGCCTGCCAGGGGCCAGCATGCCAGTGAGGTGGGAGGTGGGAGCCATCCAGAGACCACACAAGTGACAGAGCTGGGAACAGGGACTGCACCTCCATCTGCTGCCATTTTCTTACTGCTAAGTCCTCGGGAGGTGGCTGGGCTCAGCCTGAGCTCAGGGCCCTTGGGTTGGGGTTGGGCATTGGGGGCAGGGGGTGGGTGGGCACTTGCAGGTGGCACAGGCTTCGTCAGGGCAGGAGCCAATGCCCAGAGGCCCTGGCAGGGGAAGTGAGGCCCAAGATGAGACAGAACCCTCTGCCCCTAGGATGGGCACCCTTCCTGGCCAGAGGCTTGATACCTCCCCCAGCCCTGCTCCCTCCCAATCCCCGGGCAGCCTGTTCAGTCCTCCATAGATGAATCTAATCCCATATATTACAATAAACTGCATTTGCTTCTCCCCATAACCCCTGCCCTCCCCCACCCTCAGCCAGCAGCCCCCCACATCCCCATCCTCTGGTGGTGGCGGGTACCCCTCCTCAAGCAGTGCCACATCCTGTCAGCAGCCAGCTGTCCTGGCACTGGCCTGAGGGCCCGGGGGGTGCAGAGGGCAGAGCAGCGCTGTTACTCCAGGTAGATGTCCTCTGTGGGGCAGGTGTACTCCACAAACTGCTTGTAGAATTGCTGGAACGCTCTCCTAGGAGGCAGGCAGACACACAGGGATGACTGGGGAGGAACCGGGATCTCAACCCAGGGTTTTCAAACTGGAGCCTCGGGGTCCCTGGATGGGGCTCCGCTGCTCCCAGGGGGAGCTGCTCGGCTCTTTTCTCTGCACATGGTGTTTTCTGAGAGACTTTAGCTGAAGAAAGGGCCCAGCAGCTAAGAAGTTCGGACCTCACGACCACCCAAGCCCTCTCTCCAGGCCACGGCCGTGACCTGCAGCCAGTGCGCAGAGCTGTGAGGAGGACTGAGGGATGCTACGGGGCATGAGGAGCGTGCTCCAGGTCTGAGCCTGGGGCTGGCTGCAGGGCTGGGCACTTGGCGGGACACACACATACCCCACGGATTCTGCCAGGGCTTTGGTGGATTCTTCAGACACAAAGACGTGGCAGGCAAACCGGTGGTCAGCAGGGTGCTTGGTGATGAACCCAAAGTACCTGTGAGAAGACAGCAGTCAGTCTGGGTGGGACAGGACCCCTCCCACACACACATGTATCCACGCCTGACCTTAAGTGGCCCCTTAACCCCACCCCACGTCTCGACCTCTTTTCTGTCTTGTTCTTACTTGTTGTTCTTTGGATGGTATCCGCAGAAAGAGATGTTTTTTAACTGGAAAAAGTGGCTACATTTATTCCCCTAGAGGAGGAGAAGAGAAGGGGGTGGTCATCACCCTGTGGGGGCACAGGCTGGAGATGTGGAGGGAGAGCTGGGGGCCGGGCCGGACAGTCACCTTGGCCTCCTGGGAGTCATCAGCCTTCACACCTATCTTCACACCCCGCACGCTGATCTCTAGGACGCAGCTGGAGGGCGGGTTAAAGTGCACGGTGAGCCGGCGGGTGGTGGCAATCTGTGGGTAAGGGACCAGAACGTCAGGCGCTAGAAGTCTCTCTCCCCACAAAGAGGAGGTGGGGCTGGGGTGGGCACCCACCCAAGTGGAGCAGGGAACAGGTACCTTTTGCATAGCGGCACAGAGGACGTCATTGCCCTTGTGATAGGGAACCTGGACTGAGCCCAGAAACTTCACGCGGAACTGGTCCACCCAGTCACTGTTTTTGGTCAGGGCTGGAAAGCAAGCACAGTGTGAGGAGCGGCAGACCCAGCAGAGGGCGCCACCACCCACAGATGTCCCAACTGGGCTGGGCCTCACTTTTCTCAGCTGTAAAATGGACCTGAAGTCACCTCTGCCTGGTTGAGATCTAGAGCACAGGTTGACCCAACAGCAAGCTGGGGCGGGTAGACGTGGGGCCCAGTTGCACCAGGTAAGGGGAGGAACACTACCTGCCATATGTTCAGGCTCCTTGGTGACCTCGATGGCGTAGTAGGCAGGAAAGATGCCCCGGGCACCCGTGCGCATGTTGTAGGCCTCATACCAGTAGTCCTCAGCCTGCAACTCCACCAGCAGGGGGTCATCCACTTCCAGCTCAAGTTCATCTTCATGTCGAGGCACAAACCTGTCCCCAACCAGGGAACGTGAGGAATTCACCACCTGGAGGGGCCTCTCCAGCCAGCCATCCACCCCTCACCTGCTCTGGGGTCAGGGAGCTGCATTGGCATCACTGGTTGAATAAACATTTGTAAAGCATTTCATGTGCCTGTCACAATGCTAGTTCCCGGGGGGAGACCCAGGTCAATCAGACATGCATCTGCCATCGAGGAACTCATGGCTGAGGGAGCAAGTGACTAGGGCCACTGAGACACCATGAGAGGTCATGGGAAGCAAGTATTTCTGCATGGAAGGAAGTGAGGGGGTAGGTTTTGTGTGTGGTCAGGCATCTCTGTTGGGTGCCCTCTTGCCCCGGCCAGATTAGGTGCTCAGTCCTGGACTCTGGCAGCACCCAGCCACTGTGTCACCATACTCTGAGTTACTAGAGGGTGGACACAGGCCCCCTGGAGCTAAGTAGTAGGGGTTGGGTTTAGGCCATGTGGGGAAGGCAGAGGCAGGCAGGGTGTGGCCCCAGTTGCCACCTGGCCAACGCAGCCCCGGGCTCTTACCTGAATATGGCCCGGTGGGTCTGCTCTTGCTCCTCCCCGTTGATGACACAGGAGAAGAGCCCGAAGGACTCTGCACCTGCAGGTGAGGGGCACGGGCTAGAGGAGGATGGCCCCTCTGGTCAAGGTTTGGGGGCAGGTAGACAGCACTCAGTCCTAACGCCCTGAACCAGATGGCCCGAGGCCACCTTCCAGGAACACCCTCATGGTGGCTCTCCCCACCCAGGTCCCCCCGCAGCTCCCCACTGCTGACTCACTGGAGGAGCGAGAGCGGCCACTCATGAAGACGTTCAGGAACTTCTTAGAGAAGTGGACATCGGGTTCATCAGGCGTGGAGTCCTCGGAGATGCAAGCAGGGGGCCGAGGCCGGGGGGCCTCCTCGTATTCCTCCCCAATGGCCGACTCATAGGGGGAGGAGGCAGAGGCGCAGTTGTCATAGACAGTGGCCGAGTCACTCTCGTCACTGTAGTCGCCGAAGCATGGCCGCAGGCTCACCAGCTCCAGCTGGGCGTGCTCATCCACCACCAGCGTATACTTGACCGAGTCGTAGGACAGGGCGCTGGTGTCCGAGCTCAGCGAGGCCCGTGGAGGTGGCGGCGGCTCGCCCAGGCTTCCCAGCCATCCTCCACCTGGGGGCTCAGCCCGCTCTGGGGATGACAAGCAGTCGAAGCCCTCGTCCTCCTCGCTAATGGAGGGGTGCGGCCGCCCTGCTGCTGAGGGGTAGGCGGCCGGGTCTGGATCAGAGCTGACCGACATTCGGCTCTCCGCTGGCGGCAGGAAGGCAGAGGTGGGCTCTGCAGGGTCTGGGGGTCTCTGCACTGGTGTCAGGTAGATCTCCTCGGTGGCCTCCAGCCGCACATCTGCCTGGTAGTGGATGCGGTCTCGATGCGAGTGGCCCCGGCCACCAGGCGGGGCAGCAGGGGGACCACTGGGAGGCGCCATCTGGGTGGCAGCACTTCGGCGGCAAGGGCTGTCGGTAGAGGTGCCTCGATCCTTGGTGGGAGCAGGGCTGCTCTGGGGTGGCAGCTCATCGCTCAGACAGATGTGTTCATGTGGCGGTGTCTGCTCCCCTGGAGAGCAGGCCGGTCACTGCTGAAGGCAGGTGCCCTCACCCCTGACTCCCAGGCTACCTGCTCCCTCCACTCAGAATGTGGACACAGAAACCAAGATAAAGCCTGCCTGGCAATAGGCCCACGGCAGGCTCTGGGGCCAGGCCTCTCTCTCGCGCCACAGCTGACCTCAGGGGGGCCTGCTCAGGCCTGCGGGACAGGCAATTCACCTCTACTCTGCAAGCCAGAGATTGTTGGGTCTGCCGTCTGCAGTGGGGACTGAGTCAGGTCCAGGTGAGGGAAAGGATCCCGACTTACCTGTCTTCAGGGGTGAGGATGATCGCGACACCCGATCCTGCCAACTGTGCTTCTTGCCCAGAGAGTTATTATTCAATGTGTCCTGTGCAGGGAACAAAAGGCCCTGTGACAGAAGCGGTCAACAGTGCCCGGCACAGGGAGGCCCTGGCCCTGCCCCCATCAGCCATCCCTAGGCCATTTGCTGCTCCCCCCGCCCCCTACCACTTGCCAAGGGCCTCACCCCCAGCTCTCTGGAGCCGTCAGGAGGGGTGACAAGTTACAGCCCTCCCAGCCAGGCCTACTGGCTTTAGACAGCCCATCCTGTCAGCTCAGGGAAGCTGGCCAACCCTCAGGGAGATGCTCTTATCAGCCTCAACAAAGGTGGTGACTGCCAGCTTGTGTGGTGGTGAGTGGGGGAGGGAGTGAGGGGAGGAACAAGAGCCATCTAGGGACAGAGCCAGACCCCAGTCTCAAATATGGAGCATTTATAGGGAAGATGCTCATTTCCAGCCCATGTGCCCTGGAGTTTAGGAAGCTATGGCCTAGGGAAGGGGCACGGACATTCTAGTAGAGCTGAAAAAAGCAGGATGAAGGGTCTCCCCAGCAGCTGGCCTCAGGGAATGGGGTGAATCATCCAAATAACAAATCCAGAACATGGTTCTCCCACCCGCTAGGAGCACATGACTGAGAAATGACAGATGTTGTCAGAGGTCCTTCTTCCTGGATATCCAGGATGCCCACCCCACATTCTTAGTCTCCTGGGACCCCTTTCCACAGTGCCTACATACAAGGCTCTCTACACACAACTTAGGTCACCCTCCCCTGGCAACACCCTCACAGGCTCTCACATTCATGAGTTGGGCTGCCAAAATCTACCCCGGGTGATCCTGGGAAAGGGATCAATCCTTTCCCTGCAGCCCCTGCACCCTCCACCAACAGCCCCACCTCCCTGAGCTGCTCCTCTGTACTTCTCCAGACTGGGCCTGGAAGACAAAGGGCCACAGCCGGCTCTCCCTGACCGTATTCAACCTTCCTTGGCATCCAGCCACCCAGCCCAGGGGCCCTAGGCCCCCAACTCAGCCAAGTAGCTCCGCCTCCCATTTCTCTTCCCTGCCTTCTCGGAATTCCCAGCTGCCCACATTTCAAACTGGCTTCAGCTCCCCATCCCCAACTCTTCACAATATCCCATGACTTTCCCCACCCAACCACTTCAGATGCCCTTTTCTGCAGGCCCTGCTTGTGCTCCACCTTCACCAGGAACCCCATACACTAAAGGGGAAACTCTGACACAGCCTGATGTTCCAAGTCCTAAACTCTTGCAACCCTTCAAACTCCTGTTCTCTTAATCCCCCACTTCTCTTTTTACCCAGATCCGTCCACCGTCCCTCTCAGCCCCTTCACTACTTCAACCTCTCCTGTCAAGGCTCCAAACCCAGCCAGCCTGACTCGGGCCCTCTCATTTAGGACAGATCCTACTTGCCCTCCACGACCACCTCCCCAGGGACCTCCACTTTAGGAAGCCCTGGAAGGTCTTACCAGGCGGGGGATTTCTCCCCGCTCTGGACGGGCATGTCCCTCTCTCGAAGCCCCTTCCGCTCCCCGTCCCTACCGCGCCCCTGCCCGCAACACCCCTCGGGCGTGCCCCAGGGCGCCGCCCCCTCAGCCCCGCCTCCACGCCACTGGCACCTCACCTGAGACCGCGGCACCTGCGGGAAGAGGTTGAGCGTGGTAGGCCTCTTGGGCCGGTAAGTGTCCCCGCCGCCCGGGCCCTGGCCCTGGCCCTGGCCGCGGGGCGCCGTCTCCTGGCGGAGCTCGGCCTCGGGAGGCCCCGGTGCCGACCGACGCGCCGCGCGTTCCTCCTCGTCTTCCTCTTCGTCGTCCTCGGCTCCAGGAGTGTCCCCCGCCGCGTCGATCAGGTCCATCTGCAGCATCTCGGCCTGCAGCCTGCTCCCCCCGCCGCCGCTGCCGCCGCCGCCGCCGCCGCCCCCAGACAGCAGCCCGGCGCGTGGGGGCTGCGCGGCGCGGACGGAGGGGTGTCAGGGGGCGGGGCTGGGGCGGGGCCGAGTCCGCCACGCACCGCCCCCTGCGTGGGTGAGTCCATTCCACGGCCTCAAAGCGGGGGGGGGGTGCGGTGGAGAGGAAGCGGTACGAGAGCCCAACGAGAGGGGGCCGCGCCCTCCTCCGCCACCGCGAGGGTGCGTGAAGCCGTCTCCTCCCCACGTCAGTCGGTGTGTTTCACAGTCCACACCTTCCCTCCCCAAGGTCCCCTCCTTCCCGATTCTTTGCACCCTCCCGTTCCCTTGGCAACGGCAGTGACCTCACCCGGGTAGTAAGCCGAGCCCAGAGTGAGGTCACCACTGTTGCCATGGGGATGCAGGGTAGCCAAGGAGTTCTGGGCCCCATAGGGGATGGGGGCATAGTTAGTATCTGAAGGGGGCAAAGTGAGGAAAACTGAAGAAGCAGCCTCAACCAGGCAAGAAATAACAGGAGGGCCGCAGTGCGGACAGGAGGACCTGAGCGTAGCCGGAAGAGGGATGCTGAGGAGGAGGAGCAAGAAAGGGGCACCTGGAAGAGACACTGGCATCCCCACCCTCCCCTGTCTACAGGCCAAGGCCCCTCCAACCAGAGATTTTCTCTCAGGCTAGCCTAACTTGTACAATTCAGAGCCCCGTTCTAGTCCCAGCTCTGCCATTAACTCCTTGGCACCTTGGACAGATCCCCTGACTCTCCAATTCCCTCACCAGCTAACTGCCTCCCAGCTTCCCAAAGAGGTGAGGACTGACTGGCAAGAGTATGTGAAAGCCTTCTGGAGCTTGTCTAAGGCCCCACAGGGTACACCCCGAGCTAGTACTGCCTCAGGGTCCTGCTGTTGCAAGGACCACCTTCTCCAAGGCTCTGCTTTGTGCAAGTCCGGGGAGAGGGCAGAGTGGGAGTCTGGAACAAGTGTTATGACCTTTGAGAAGCCATTTTAGTCTAGAACAAGTGGCCTCTGCCTCCATCCCTTCCTGGCCTAGCCAGAGGGTGGAGGTTTGGGGGTACAGGTACTATAAGGTTAGCCTCACTCCTTGGTTTCCTCTTGCCTGGCAAGAGATTACAGACTCTCTAGGGGCAAAAGGAGGTCAACACAGAGGCACCACTGCAGCTCTCTTTTGCTAACCATTCTTCCAACACTATCTCTACTTGGGCCACTCGCCCTCCTGGGGGCTGAGAGAAGCTCAGGGCTCTGCAAGCTAGCCTTGTGCTTCCCTTCCATCTCCTGGCTAGCAGGCCCCTTTTCCTGTTCTAAAAAGACATCAGGGGATCCCTATCTGACCAAGGCTCCCCAGATGCTGGGGACGTCCTGGCAGGATTCATAACTTTGGGAGCCAACAGAGCCATCTGTCCTGACAAAACCATAGGGCCCAAAGCAGCAGCAATGCGGGATTAACCTTCCAGAGGGACTTTTAGGATTGCAGGCCAGAGAGGGACTGTGAGGCTGTGTGGTGTGTCTGGTGCAATGGTAGCCAAGGGAGTGCCTTGGCTCTTTTTTCCTGCCCCAAAGCACTGCAGATTCCACCAGACTCCACCCTGCTCTGCCTCAGGCCCTCTGCCAAGGCTGCTTTAGAAAGGATTTAGAATAGTCTGAGTCTTCCCTTAATCCTGGCCCTAATTGCTGCTGTCCTAGACCTCAAGACTTCCTGCCCTCTCCCTTCTTGTGGGCAGCTGAAGAAGCTGCCTCTTGCCTTAAAAATACAACACAGTACAATACAATTAAAAATCTGAGAATTCAAAATATGCCAACCATTGTACTGGATGTTTCCTACATGTTATTTCATTTAGTAAGGGCGCCACACAGACTGAAAGCCCCTCTAGACACAAGGATGCCCTCACTCCTGTCCCTGTTCATCCTGCCAACCCACTCAGGGGCTCCTGAGAGCCCATCCTTACCCGTAAGGACAGAGTGTCTTTGCACTGCAGGCTGATGCCACACTCATCGGTGATCTCAGAGAGGTCTTCATCTTCAAACTCTTCCAGGCTGATGTCATGGGTGAGCCTGATGGGGACAGGAAGCCAAAGTTACCATTCAGGGAACTGCTGGCAGTGGGCTGAGGCCCCCTGATGCCTTCCTAGTACCTCTCTGAGGGGGCAGCCCCTCGAAGGCAGTCCCCAGAGAATGGGACCTGGGTTCTACTTGCACCAGTGCAAGGGGAACCTAACAGGCAGTGAAAGAGTTCTGGGCTGGGGTCAAAAGCCAGGCTGCCTGGGATGGCAGTGGAAGGGGAGGCTCTGGGTTATTCCAGCTCTTCCCAGCTGGGAGTTGTCCATCCTGCTGCCAACCAGGGGGCCTGCCTAGAAGGCCCAGCTGGTCAGAGCCTTAGCTCTGCCAGAGGAATGGCTCCCAGGGTCAAGACAGATGCCAAGGCCAGGTCACCCATGGAGGAGGCAGAGAGTTGTGAAGAGACTCCAACAGATGCCTGGAGTGGGGCCTCCCTGTGCAGTCCCTGCAGGGACAAAACCCAAGGTGCTGGCAGAGGCCCCGCCCCAGCCTCAGAGGAACACTCCATGTCCCCAGCCCAGGAAGTGTCCCGCCTCATGAGCCCTGGGAGCAAGTAAAGGAGAATCTGGTGTCAAAGGAGTTTCAGCCTGTCTAGGAGAGACAGTGCCTCCATCCTATGTTCTTGGCCTCATCAATTCAAACACAGAATCCTCTTGCCCAGCATATGGACCCTGAACAGGAGGCTGCACGGCTCGGGTCAGGGAAGGCTGGAAGTGTGCTGAGCTTAGGAGCCAGACCAAAGCACTTCAGTATCAAACTCTAACTGGTTATAGAAAACCTTTCCCTCCCAAGTCAGCCCTGCCCCAGCCACTGCAGTGCCTGCTGGTCCCCTCACCTGCTCAGCCCCAGCCCCCAGTACCGTGCCTGATTTGGTATGGGTGGGACATTTGGGAGAATTCTGAGTCTTTTCCTCAATAAGATTAGGAGATTGAGGTATAGAGCAAAGGAGACCCACTAGTCCAAGGTCACACAGTAGAGGTGACCTAGGAGGCCCACATCTCCAGGCTCTTACCTCAACCAGACCAGAGACCCAGAGCTCAATGGAGCTGCCCCAGAACTCCCCCACTCCCCCACTGGTCCCCACACCCCTACCAGTGCTCCCACTGATCCTCCAACCAGCTGTCATTGTCTGGGCTCGAATCCATCTTCAGCACCAGCTGCATGGAGAGCCCTGCCCGGCTCGGGGGCTGCAGGGCCCCAGGGCCACCGGCTCATGCCCAGAAGGGTGGGGGGGCCAGGGCTTGGGGCAGGGCTGGGGCCTCGGGCCTCCACCGCCTGGGCCTGCCTTTCTGCGTCCTGCCCACTGCAGAAGCCTGGGGAGCTCATTAAAAATAGATGGGAGAGGAGGCAGCGGCTGCCGCCGACCCGGGCCCCAGCCCCAGCTCTTCCCGGCCAGCCCTCAGCTGCAGGCAGCTTCCTCCCCGGGCCCTTTGCGCTGCCGCTGCCGATGCCGCCTCCCCCGCGGGATCAGGTTACCGCAATCAATGCCACCGGCTCCACCTGCCCTTCCAATGCCCCTGTCGGGGGCTGGGGTGACCCCCCTCCCTGGCCCAGGCTTGTAAACAGATGGCAGAAATCTGGGATGTTTGCCCCTCAAAGCCAGACCCGATCTGTTTTAAAGGGCCAGCACCACAATTAGGGTTCCTGGTGGTGAGATGGGGGGGGGCTTCCGGAATTCTCCACAAATGGATGCCCCACCCACACAGCTACTCCCTCAGCCCCTACACCTCATCAGGGAGGCTTCCGTGGGCCCAGGTGGCCTCCAGACAGTGCTGACTTGGGTGGGTCTGGGCTGCCTCTAGTGCCCACCTGGGTGCAGACAGAACCCTGCCCCTGTGCCTTCCACAGGGCTCCGTCCTTCAGCACCCACCCAGGGTTAAGGGCAGACTATGTGCAGAGCTCTCGGCGCAGGGTGGGAAGGGCCGCCTGGAAGGTAAACCTCCTGCCACTTGGGGATGGCAAAAGCAGAAACTGGAAGGCCCCCACAGTGAGGGATTCTGCCCAGGGTGAGGGGCTGGATGGACAAGGTGCTCTTTAAGGCCTCTTCTGACCTGGACCCCAAGGGTGGTAGGGTCCCAGGGCTGGGGGAGGGCATGGTGTGGAAGTAGGGATAGGCTGGGGAGGACAGCTCCACCCAGAAGCCAGAGTATTCCTGCTCAGTCTGGCTGGTGCAGGACAGCATCTTTGGGATCTTGGGATCTTTGGCACAGCATACTTTCCTGGGATGGGAACCCAGTGACGGACACTAAGCAAATGGTCAGTACACACTGGCTTCCTGGACAATCACAGAGAAGGTACCCTGGGACTCAGCTAGCATCAGGCAGCTGCAGGACACTGGGTGTCTGACCCAGAGGTGCCTTCAAACATCTCCTGCTCTGCCAGTGACCCCTGCACACATCTGTGTCTCTGCCTCATTGTCCAGCCCTGGTCTAGCTTCTGCCCCTACAGTCCCAGACCTCCCCTCTGGCCTGCCTGCCTGTCTCCCCAAGCCCACACCACTCCACGCTACCCACCACTATCAGGCAGAGCTGCCGAAAAGACAACCCTTCTGCCCCCCACTCAAAACCTCCAAGGTTCCTTGCTAATGGCCAACTCATTGATCTGGCATTCAAGGTCTGCAGCTCTGTGTGTGACTGCCTGGCTCTGCCATCTGCCTTGCCACTGTCTAACCCAGTGCTTGGATGGAGCACATGGCAGGCTCTCAACCTCTGCTGGCTGGTAGAAAGCCCAGTTAAGCCTGCTCCTCCAGGAAGCCTGCCTGGCCTCTTGTGCTAGTGCCTTACAGCCCTCTAGGCAACACTCACAGGTCACCTATCTTTCCCCTCACTTGTGGCTGGTGTCACCATCCGCGTGGATGCCAGGCAGTGTGGTGAGGCAGACAGGATGAGGCTTGCATCAGACAGCACACCCCTCACCCCATACCAAGCAGCTCCAAACTGAGATGCAGCTCATACACCCTCTCCCTGCCCTGCACCTAGCAGGTGATAAATAAAGGTCCCCTCCCTCCCAGCACGGTCTGGAGGGCAGAGCTGGTGAGGGCACCTTGCATACACTAGGCACTCAATGCATGCCCGCTGGATGTCTGTCAAGGACAGTCTCAGCCTCCACCAGGAATTCTCAAACCCAAGTGTTCGAGGAAGACCTGGGCTGGAGCTGCTCAGCTCACCTCTACACCCTCAGCATCACCCAATATTCCCGCTTCCTGGACAGCAGGTCTGGAGGCAGGCAGGGACAGAGTATCAGCCTCTACAGAGGAGGGTGTGAGGTTAGCTGAGGGCAATGGCGGAAAGAACGCTAGGCTGGGGCTCAAAGCCTGCACTTGATCGCTGGCTCTTTAATCTTGCTGTTTTCTCATAAGCCAAACAAGATGGTAGAATGGCCACCACAACAGGTTTGGAGGTGGGAAGCCTGAGATAAAATCGTGACTCCACTGATGAGGAGTGGCCACTTTGTCTCCTGAGCAGCTGCTGGGCCAGGGATACAAACCTTCTTTATGCTCTACATCTCCCTTTATCCTTACTCCAGCCTTGGAAGACGGTTTTATTCTGCCCATTTTACAGATAAGGAATACTAAGGCTGAGTCATTGGATGCCAAAGGTCTTGGGTTTCCCCACATATAAAATCAGGCCACCCATACCTGCCCACCCACTACCTGCCCACCCACCTCAAGGATGCTGGGAAGGATTAACCGAGGGGACTGTTTGTGAACTGTAAGGGTGCTGTGAGGAGGCCATGACCAAGGATCAAGGGGACGAACTGGTCACGGAATCCCCGTTGCACCCTGACCCTGCCCTTTCTTCCCACTGCTTCAGGCACCAGATGATCAGGATCTCTCAGCCGAATCCCTGGGAGACCTGTTGTGGGGGGAAAGCTAAACAGGCCCTTGGTCCCTCCAAGTTCAAGGAGGGCAACTGTGAGGAGGAAGAAGGAAAAGATGGAGGGGAGGAGGGAGGAAGGAGGCGGACAAGGAAGGAAAGAAGGAAGAAAGGAAAGAAGGAAGGAAGGAAGGAAGGGAGCAGGTTCCCTCCTGAAGTCACCAATCCACTTTCCCCATGGAAACCTGAGCGTGAGCACCAGGAGGCCACCTCATGCTGAATCACACGACCCTCCACAGGTCAGGTCAGCAGCCCTTGCCTCTAGATCCAGAGCCCCAGCAGCTTCCCCATGGAGACGGCCACAGCTGATCCTTCAGACTTGCTTGCCCATTCAGTGAGATGGTTCCTGAGGTCTCATCTATGTTAACATTTGGTGACTCCATGTCATGGGTTTGGTCTCTCCAGACCTCCCTGACCTTTGGAGTCTATCTTTATATTCCAGGCCCTTTCTTCTATGTTAACCTCATCCCCGCCCACTCCAGTGCCCCAGTCCTTTCTTCTGGCCAAGCCGGGTCCTCACCACATTCAGAACATGCCATCCTCCTGGCTCCCACTTCCCGAGCAGAGATCTACTGAATGGACAGACAAGCCTCTGTGTTCTGATGTTTATGTCACGGCCCTTTCCCTTGCCCTGTGCTGTCCCATCTCCCTGTTAGCCTCGTTCCAACCTTTCTAATTTGCTGTTTCAGCCCAGTAGTGGGCTGAGTTAGAAGTGCATGCGGAGTAAGGGTTACGTGGGAAAGTGCCGAAGCTTCTGCTGAGCAAGGCCAAATCTGAGCCAGGCATCTGGCTGCCCAGAGGCTGTTTCTGTCTTCCTGCTCCTGGTTCTCCTGGAGTGATATCAGGATGCCAGCTGAATGACCCTGGGTCCTGGCCATGGTGTCCCATGGCCCCTCTCGTGATTGAGGCACCTGCCGCCGCTGTCTGAGTGCCGCTGTCTGAGTGCCGAGCAGAGCTGCCTGGGGGCTCTCACGACGCGCCTGCTCTAGTCTAAGCAGGCTCCCCGCTTCCCTCGGGCTCCCCTACAGGCCAGCAAAACTCACATCTGAAATGCATATCTGGTCTCGTCACCCCTCCCCAGCTCAGAATCCTAACAGCTTCCCAGCCCTTAGGGAAAGTGGCCAAAATTCTCACTTGTGGTCTGAAGGCTCAGCAGAGCCTCCCCTCCCCTCTGGCCTGTGTCATTGTCCCCCACCTCCCACCCTTCAGCTCTCTAGGCTCCTGCCCTGCTGGCTCCCTTAACAAAGTCTTCTCTGACCTCCCGGATCAAGCCAAAGAGCCCTGCTACTGGCTGAGTCCCTCTTGCTGGTAGGCCTGGATCTCTGTAATTTTATTTTTGGGCTTGGAGACCAGGGGTGGGCTGGCTGCCCTTAGAGGCCATCGGTCTGTGAGGGCAGGATCGTGTCTTGGCCAACAAGGTGTGATGCCCGATACGACAGGTACTGAATAAACGCTGTTGAAGAATAAGCCACTGCTGTCCCCAGATCTTTCTAGATCTTCCCCTTGGAAATCTCAGTTCCCTTTTCAAGTCAACTTCCTGTGTCCAACCCCCTCCCCAAACCCCGTGCCCACGTCAGAATCTGGGATAGGATGTGGAGGCCTCTGGTAAGGTGGAGTAGGGGCCAGCCAGGCCCAGCCTCATCCTCAGAGCCTCTCTCCATCCCACCCCCAGCTCTGGGTGGACCCTGCGGTCAGGCTGGGTTTGCTCTCTGGTCTGGAATTCCCTTCTCAACCATGTCCACACTGGGTTCATCTTCACTGAAAACCCAACCTAAGAAACAAGCCCCAAGAGACATCCCCCTGCTTGGGGTTACAATGCATCTGATCCGTTTAAACCCCTCGGTGCTGATATGGAGCAAGAACTCTGGGATCTGGTGACGCGACTTTTGGGAAACAACCCCCCAAAAAACAATCTCACCCCTGGAAAAACCTTTAGACACAAAGATGTGTGTCCTCGTAACAGCAAACAATGGAAAACAACTGCAGAGCCCAGCGTCAGGGGCCCTTGGGCGGATGGAGGGAGAATCACACAGCCTTTGGGATGAACATTATAAAGTCTGTGTATTAATGTGAAAAATGGCAACTAATACAATGAGCAGAAGACAGAATGTATGACCCTATGGCTCCACATGACGAATCACACCCAGGAAGAAACACCGACAGAAGCACAGCTGTGAGACGCGGTAGGATCCGGACGTCTTCTGTCCTCTGCTCCCCCGGACAGACCTTCCGCACTGGGTCAACATCATCCCCGCAGCCACCTCCCAGGCCTAGTTCTGGGCTGGCCTGCCCCTCATGGAGCTGGGTTTCCTGAGGGCAGGCTCTGACTCCCCATCCACACTCAACTCCACGTATAAAGCCCACAGACACGAAATAAATGCCTATTAGAGGAAGTGCTGGTTGACCCAGGCCCTGGGAGCTCCATGAGTGCCCTGCATGCGTTTCTGGTGCTGAGTGAGGCCAGGCCCACCGCCAACACTCCTAGGGATTTTCTGAATGATTCCAAGAGCTGGGCCTGCAGACAAAGATGGTGCCCCAGGAGGGCAAGGGCTCCTGGATTGGGGATGGGGCCAGGGACCCAATCTGTGGGATCCACTGGGGCCCCAAGGATCCAGAGACCAACTTCAGGGCTCTGACATCCAGGAACTGGTGTTGAAATCCTGCCTTGGCCCCACTGGGTTGTGTGAGGCAAGTCCATGTTTGTTTGGTCTGCACACTGCCGGTCCACTGGGGCTGGCTGGGCGTGCTGCTCTGGGGCTGGGGCAGGGCAACTCGCATGACAGCTTTCCATCCCTTTTCCCCTCACCAGAATGCTGGCCCCACCCTTCACTCTATGTCCCTGAGTATGACGTTCCTGGAGGCATCAGTAGTCATTGCTCATTTTCTCAGCTGAGACTCCCAGGGTCTTTGGCCCCAGCCCCATCCTCTCCTCTGAGCTCTGGACCCAAAACCAGTTGCCCACTTGAACCCTCCAAATGGGCCCCCAGTGATCACCAACCTCCAGTTCAGCAGGTCTCCAAGTGACTCCACCACCCCGCCCACCCAAGCTCTCATCACCCATAGGGCACCCCCTCCCCAGGTGCCCAGCCCCATCCCGGACTCCTGTCTCTCCTCTCCCCTCATACCAGATCCTCAGAAGTGGGCTAATCTACCCTCTTAATCCTCCTCATATCCTCCCCATTCCTCCTTCTCACCCACAGGATGGCCAGTCTCCCAGGGGTCTCCCTGCCTCCCTGTCCACTTGCTACCCAGCCGCCCAAGACACCTGCCTGATGCCCCCAGACCCCTGCTTGCTCCCCCTGCTTGCAGGTGGCCAGGCCAGGGTCCCAGCATGGACTCTGAGCTCCTGCAGGCCCCGCTCTCCATAACTGTGCCAGCCTGGGCATCACACCCCTGCCTCCAGCCCTCCTCCCAGTCCGCTCCCTCCTTCCTCACTCCTCTTCCTCTTGGGTAACACTCACTCGCCTGCCAGCCCTAAGCTGAGCTGACCCTTCCCACCGTCACTGAGCCTGGGCTCCTCCAGGCCCTGACCTGAGCCACCAGCACACCTACCACCTGTCTGGTAAGGCCTTGTCTGTCTGTCTGACTCCCTTCTACACTGCTGCCTGCACAACAGCCAGGCCCATGTCTGGGCCTCTGGAGTGTCTCTCACTCAGTGAGCCTGGCAGTGTGCAAATACTTGTTGAGTGAATGAAGGAAACGCTGAGTGTACAGAACCTTGTGAAGAGATAAGTAAGGAGGTCTCTTGGCTGTTGGTGGCCTCATCTCTCATCCCCCAGGCAGCACGGGGGTAAGAATACCACCACCCTCCAAGGAGTCCTGAGTCCTGGGTGCTGGCCCAGCTCTGCAGTAACTTGCCATGTGTTCTCGGGAAGACACACACCCTCTCTGGACTCCTCATAAGTAAAAGGGGGAGGGGATGGATGAGCAGATTTCTAAGGCTCAATGATTGAAAAAAAAAAGCCCTATGTGGAATGGCCATCATTAAAAAGTCCACAAAGAATAAATGCTGGAGAGGGTGGGGAGAAAAGGGAACCCTCCTACATTGGTGGAGGGAATGTGAATTGGTGCAGCCACTATGGAGGTTCCTTAAAAAAACTAAAACTAGAGTTACTATATGATCCAGTAATCCCACTCCTGGGCATATATCTGGAGAAAAATGTAATTCGAAAAGACACATGTACCCCAATAGTCACAGCAGCACTATTTACAACAGCCCAGACATGGAAGCAACCTAAGTGTCCATCGATAGATGACTGGATAAAGAAGACATGGTATGTATACACAATGGAATACTACTCGGCTATAAAGAAGAATAAAACAATGCCATTCACAGCAACATGGATGGACCTAGAGATTACGATACTAAGTGAAGTAAGTCAAAGACAATACCATATGATATCACTTACATGTGGAATCTAAAAAAATGATATAAGTGAACTAATTTGCAAAACAGAAAGAGATTCACAGACATAGAAAGCAAACTTCTGGTTACCAAAGGGGAAGAGCAGGGAAGGATAAATTAGGAGTTTGGGATTAGCAGATACAAAGTACTATATATAAATTAGATAAGCAACAAGGCACAGGGAACTACATTCAATGTCTTCTGATCCGTAGTCAGACGCGTTATCCATTGCACCACTGGCCCCATACTTACATTCAGTATCTTGTAATAATCTATAATGATATATATATGTGTATGTGTGTATATATATGTGTGTGTGTGTATATATGTGTGTGTGCTGTACACTGGAAACTAACACAACATTGTAAATCAACTATTCATTAGAGAAAAAAGAGAAACCAGTTTTGTGTGAAACCAGCTCTTGAAACATTCAACATGTGTTGTCTCTTCCAAGTCTTAAGACCAGCCTCACAGAGAAGAAACAGAGACTCGGGGGCTCAGCCCCCACTCTCGGGGAGCACAGCTAAGAGGGCCAAGCCAGTACTCAAACTCAGGCCAGCTGGGTCCATGACTCCTCTGGAGGCACAAGAGAGCAGTGCCCACCCAGGGTTAAACAGAGTCAAGCTAAGAACTCTGAGAGGCGGGACAGGAAAATGGCAGTGGGGGCGGCTGGAGCAGGTGGGGCAGGCCCTCTGGGGCCGGAGACACTGCTCTTATTATTCCCACATGCGGGCCTCCTATCTGCAGCCAGGCCATGGTGTCCTGGAGGGCCAGCCCACGCCTCAACCTGGGCACACTGCCACCCTCGCCCACTGGGCCCAGAACTGGACACATTCACTGGCTCGCCCACCTCAGCTCCTCTCACAAAGGGGTCTATGATAACCAGGGTGGGATGGAAAGCATCATCACCTAGGGGTGGGGAAGCAGGTGGGGGAGGCCAAGCTGTTCTCTGGGCAGAGGCAGGGCCTGGAGGTAGAATGGAAGGAACACGCAGACCCGGGCTGCAGTGCAACCTCCCGGTCTGACTCCCTCAGGGTCCGCGGGCAAGCCACCCCGCCTTCCTGAACCTCAGTCTCGTCATCTATAAAATGGGCACGTCGATGCCGATGCCCAGGGTGGCTGTGAGGGTTACGTGAGGCAGCACAGGGAAAATGCTTTGAGCATAACGAGCTGTCTAAACGCCCACTGGTGTGGAGGGCTGCCACTTGTTGAGCCCTGACTTGATGCACATTAAGGAATCAATATTAATTAGCTCACCTAACAGATGAGACTCAGAAAGACAAAGAGCTGCCCAGGTCACACAGCTAGAAAGTGGTGGAGCTGGGACTTGAACCCAGGTCAGTCTAAGTTTGATGCTCTTCCACGGCAGAGGGGCCTCCCAGAAAGAAGGCAGCGTTTGCGTGCCACAAGCATGTGTTGTGTCCGGTGGAGTCCGTCTCAGACCTCAGCCCATTACTCTGAGGCACTAACCACAAAGGCCCCGGCCCTTGAGCCTTCAGGCTTAGCCTCCATCTGGTCCCCTCCCTCTGGTCTTTCCAGCTCAGCTCAGGACCCTGGGGGAACTTTCCAGTTCTGATGATGCCATTAGAGATCCCCAGGGGTCCTTGCCCACCTGGGTAGCCAGCAACCCCTTGGCCAGAAAAGGGGCTGGCGCCAGAGCCCAGCTGGGGCCTGGCTGGGGTGAGGGCCCCAGAAGAGAGGAAAGCGCCAGCTCATTAGATGGGAGAAACAATGGGGAATGTCTAGGCCTCTTTCTCCCAGGCCCTGGGGCAGTAACACCCTCCTCTTCTTCAACTGGGGCCAGAATTATGAGGGATATTCATCCCTTCCCCCACCAACACTCGCTGCCACTTCTTTGAAATCCCCCTCCCAACTGCCTAACACCAGATAAGAGGCAGGGAGAGGGGTGAAGGGGAACCCTCGGATTAGGGTCCTTACCCCAGCAGGGACCACCTCCCCACCACCTCAAGCTCCAGGGCTCTCCAAACCAGACTCCCTCTCCCACAGCCAAGCCTACGATCTCGTGGTTGAGGCTAAGCCTTCTGCACCTGCGCACACCTGACCAGGTCAGTGCTTTCCCAAATCCAGAGGTCCTGGCCATGCCAGGCCTGGGAGTTAGGCCCCTGTGGCCAGGCAGAGCTGAGGAGGGGCCTACGACTCCTTTTAGTACCCAGATTGTCGGTTGCCCCAAGAAACTGGGACCCGTGGGGCACCCCAGGCTGCTCCCATGTCTACTCAGAAGCCTTCTGACTGGGCACAGGCAAAGCTCCAGAATTCCTGCTTCCTCCGAGATCTCAACACAGACCCCAGGCCCCGCCGCAGCCCCAAAGTCAGGCAGAAGGTGGCCTCCGAGCCCCCTCCTCCAATTCCAGCTCAGAATCTGCCTAGGACATGGAATGGCGGAGGCAGCAGTACTGATGTGCAGCGGCCATCAGTCCGGACTTCAGGCTGAGGGGGTTCTGAGAGCTCCGTCTCGGGAATAGATCCCACCCCCACGCCGCCCTCTAGTTCCGGGGTCTGGTTGTATACTGGAGCCAGGGGTAGTCCGGGCAGATCTATCTGGGCTGAAGGGCGAGACGCGGCGGCCGGGAATTCTCACCTGAAATTGGGCGGCGACGCGATGTGCAGCCCCAGGAACGGGGAGGCGGCAGGCGGGGACGCGGCCCCCCCGCCCAGGCCGCCGCTCTCTCGCTCCGCCATTCTCCCGCACAGCCCTGGCCATCCGGGCGGAGCGCGGTGCGGAGGCGGCGGCGAAGGCGGCGGCGGCGGAGGGGAAGGAGGCGGGGGCGCGGCGAGAGGCCGCAGCTGCGGGGCTGGGGCTGGGGCGGGAGAGGCCGGCGCACCTGCGCAGGGCAGGGCGCGGCTCCGGACCGCGCACCGCTCTCGGGACTGGCGCTAGCGCCACCGCGCGCGCCCCCGGGCTCTTGCCGGGGTCTCGTGTGCCCCGCCCCCGTCCCGCCTCCGGGCCCGCGAGCCCCGCCCCTCCTGCGCTCTCCAAGGTGCTGAAGTCGCGGCCCGGCGGCCCCGCCCTAAATCCCACACTGACTCCTCTGTACAGTTTGTCCTCCTGCAAAGCCCTCTGTGCCCATGCGGGCCCTGCCCCTCGGGGTGGGCCTAGGGTCTGGGAATCGGGTTACTAATGGCAGGACCCTAGTTCCCAGGTCCTTAGTTGACCCCCTCACTGCAGACAAAGAAGGAAGTCAGGAAAGGAGGGTCGTGGAGGAAGTGCAGAGAAAAGCTAATGGGTGTTGGGAGTTGGCTCCTAGAGCAGATTTGGAATCAGGTGGTGTGAAGTCACATCCTGGCTCTCCAAATGAATAGGTGGTGTGGCTTTGCATTAGTGACAATAGTCCTAAGATTTGATTTTTCTCATCTGTGAAATGAGGACAATAATGGTCCCTCTCATGGTTGTGAGGATGAAATGTAATACAAATGTGTTGTCACTGGAGGCCGGGAATACCCCCAACTCCCAGGATCCAGGTTTCACCCCATCCTGTCCCCTTAGCTTGAGGGGACCCTCCCTCCCAAGGATTCTCCCCATAAAGTCTCCTCTCTAAGGATTGATTCAAGCTCCCTTTCAGTCCCAGACACTTTGAGGTGAACCCTTCATTTTGGCTTCTCCATTTCTCCTCATTCATGTCAGGTCTGTCCCAGATTTCTCCTTCTCACTTAGCACCTCAATTGCATTTTCTGTAGAGCATCCCCTCTTTTGTACCCAGACACCCCACAGCTGGATTCTTACATTCTAAGACTTGAGGCCTTTTGTTCCCACAGTTGACATCTTGGGATTCTTTTGGTTTTTATGCTTCCCCCAGCACCTCTGCCCCTGCTAAGTTTGGGCCATGGTTCCTCCTGGTCTTCTCTCCCCTAAGAGGGCTAAGCTTATGAGTTCTTTCACTGAGCATGAACTTCTTGACACTCAGGGTGCTGGCTATGGCTAGGCCCCCAGCTGTGGTGGGTCATAGAGCCTCTGGCCAAGTCTTACTGGCTTGTCTGACCATCTGAGAGAACCACAGAAGTCCTTTCCTTCTGAAGAAGCAGCAAACTCATTTACAGCTTGTGGAATCCTATTTGCAAATCTAGACTGCCCACTGGTTGTTCCACCTCCTTTCCCTTCAATGTGGCACCCAGAAAGGAGCTGCAGGCACCAGCCCTGCAGTAAACAACTCCCAAGCTCCAGTCCCCCAAACATCCCGATATCCAGAGCCAAAGACCTTGGCTGGCTCTCTTCTCCCTGTCCTTGGGCCCAGAGGGGACACTGTATCTTTCCTGTCTTGGCTCAGGCTCCTTTGTCAAGACCCACCTGCTGCTATGGTGCTGGCTTTTCCTCCCAGGAAAGCAGTTTTGCCACAGTGCCTAATAATTGTTATTGTTCCTTAGAGTGTATGCTTGTCTCTACCAGGGAGCATTCTCTGGTTAGGAGCATGTATGTGTGGAGGACAACTCTACCTTCTAGCATATTTTGCTCTAGAACAAAGGTTATCTTAGCTCCCCAGGCCAAGCCAAAGCCACATTAGAGAGAAGCCAGAAGGGAGAGAGGGAAGGCCAGGTCCAGGTCTCAGTGAGAAGGGAGCCATCAGGAGCTTCAAAGTACAGCTGAGAATGAGACGAGTCCCAGGGTCAAGTTCTTCCTTTCCCCCTTTCTCTGTGCAAGGCAGCTTGTGATATTCTTGGCCTGGTCTGAACCCCTTCCCACAGGAATTTGGGGTGTGGGCTAACAGCTTTCACATCCAGTGGCCCAAGACTATAAAACTCACAGGAAAGCCTATGCACACCACAGAGGGGGGCCACACTGGCCAGATGGCATGAGACAAAGTCAGCATCCAGGCTCTGGGCTTGGCTGTGGGCAGATCTGACCATGTAGCCAAAACCAGAGGGCTTGCATCCCCTTTGCACCAAGCAGCTGCGGCTTATGTGGCTGAGTTGAGGTAAAGAACGGATCGAGGGCCTGGAGAGGGCCCTGCCGACTGCTTGGGTGTTTAAGTGGGCCAAGAGACTGGGTCCCTAAAGGACAGCACTCAGGAACCTCATCCCAGGGCTGGCGTGCTCTGTACCATTCTGGCCAACTGACCCTCAACTCTGCCCAAGCTCTGGAGGAGCCACTAGTCTGTTCCAGTTGCTCAACTGGGAGCCTTCCCATTCCTCCATCTCCTGTCCCCTCCTCCCTGCCACCTCCAAGAAGGGTGAGAGCCTCCAGGTTCCAGCAGAATTAAGACAGTATGGCCTAATGCTTCACTCAGGCTGAGCCCTACTGCCTCCCAATCCCCAGACCCCCACAAAATTGACATCACAGCTTTGCTCAGACAAGATCAGACCTTTATGAAACACGTGAATATTCACAAACTGTGGGAGAAACACACCTTCCCAGCAACAGAAAATCTCTGAATAAAGTGCATTTAGCCTGCACCCATCTCCTCCCCATGCTGGCCCTTGGATCAAGATTTGGGGCAATGCTCTGCTGCAGCAGGTCCCAGGGACACCTGGGCCAGGAGAGGGGAGGCATGAAGCCACAGTGGAGCTCCAGGACACTGGATGCACCCTCTTGTCACCCCACCCCTCCCAGCTCTGAGTGGAACGCTTCGTTCTACTGGGAATGGGCCAGCATGCTAGGGATGGTGAAGTAGGGGGAGGTGGTCCTGCCAACTTGGACCTTAGGGAGAGCCATCGTCAAACAGGTAGGAAAAGGGAATCATCCTAACATTTGAAGGTGCTGCTAAATAAATACTGGCTCTGGCCCTAACCCCTCAGTCTTCTTGGTTTCTCAGACCAGCCCTTCCAGGCCTGCCCTACTCTCCTGGCAACAGTCCTGATTCTCTTTCCTCCTGGCTGGGGCTCAGGGAACAGTGACTCCCCCAACCCAATGCTGCGAATACAAACCATCGCCTGTGCCCTGCTCCCCCTACATGACTATGGAACATTTCTAGTGAGGGTGACATACATACAAGAGTTGGACTCTAAAGGCAGCTCTCTGGCTGAGAAAGCCTGAGGACATCTCAGGAAGAAGCCTGTCAATGTGCTGGACAGATGTGGGAGACAGGAGCCTGACCCCAGGGTTCTGGTCCTGGGACAGAGGACAGTGGAGGGCAGGGCTGGGGCCAAGGGAAGTTAACAGCTATGAGGCCAGGAAAGGTCACAGGGGAGGTAGAGAGGAGAAGGCCCAGGGGCCAGCTCAATATTACGCGTGAGGACAAAAATCCAAAGAGGAATTGACCTTTTAGCAACGTATACACCTGCAGGTGCGCACACACACGCACACACATACACACACTGTGGCTCAAGTGCAGGCCATGGGATGGAAGGAAGACTTGCTCCAGCTGACCACATCATCCTTCTTTTCATTGTGTCTTTCTCAGCACAGACCTCCGACAGCGGGAGGCTTGAGGTGGGAGGCACAGGCTGCTTCTGGAATGCAAGGCCTTGGCTCCTCTGGGTCAAACCTCCCACCTGCTGCTTCTGGAAGGGTTGGCGTGCGGGGTGGGATCTCGGCCAGACCTTTCCCAATTGTCCCTGGCAGTCCACCGGCCTGGGTCTTTAATGTCCACCTACTGGGAGAGCTGACACGGCAGTTTGGATGCTGGTCAGCCCCGGGCAGGCCCTGGAGGCCTCTAGAGTGCAGACCAGAATGGCTTCCCTGGCTGGGCATCAGCTGACCTTGGTGGCAGCTCTGAGGTGCCACAAAATGTGGCCAGAGGAACCAGGGGGCTTTCTACCACCAGGAACCTGGCCTCTTCCTGGCAGTGGCACTGAGTCTCCACAGTGAGCTCTGAGGCTGGCTCTCAGCTTCTGGGGAAGGAACAGTGAGACTAGGATTCTGTTCCTAACCTCAGGTTTTCAGCTCCAAAAAGGGAGATGTTCTTAGGCTATTTTCCATTGTACTGTGCATACAGCACTCCAGTCAGGTACTTGGGTGTACTTCTATACGATGGCAGAGTTTGCAGATCTGTCTACATCCTCGCGCTCAGTCCCAGCCGCCCAAGGAAGAGTCTGAAGAACCCAGTGGCAGAGAATTTTAAAATAAGAAAGAAGCCAGGCCAGGTGATGATGTCTGGACAGCACCCATCCGCTCCAGCCTGCCCAGCCTCCAGGGTCATAAAGTAGGAACTCAGCAGGACCCCAGCTGCCTCTAAAATCGCATGCTCTGGGCCAGAGCCTGAAATGATTCCCCGCCCTGCTCCTCAGTCTGATGTGAGGAGGGAGGGAGGAAGTGCTGGGGTCGGGGGACAGATGCCAGAAACCCAGCTAAGGTCCTACCACTCTCAGACAAGGCAGCTGGCTCACAGGGACAGGTCTGGGATGAAAGTCACTGCCATGACCTCCAGCCTGGTGTCCGGAGGCTGAGGTGAAGCTGCTACAGGTGCTCCTCTAGCCCAGGCAGCATTCAGAACCACACGAGTGTACACAGATGCATGCACACGCAAACAGGCCCCCACTCCTTCCTCTGCACAAGCGCACACACACGCACACGTTTGCTCCATCTCTGTAGGTGATCAGCTGTTCTGCAGGTTGCACTCTGCTGCCACGGTGGCTGCTCGGGCACCCAGGCTTTGCTCACGGAGCCACAGCACTGCAGCTGAAAGGGAAAAACAAGGGCAAGAAGGAACATTCAGGAGGCGCTCAGTTGCCCAGGGACATGGCTCCTCTAGCTGCTTCTCTGGGGAACTGGGAAGAGCATAGAGCGAACCGAACAGGCCAAGGTACCTGGGGACAAGGTCGTTGCTGGGATGTCAGCGGGTGCCTGAACACTGGCTTCTGAGGTGCTGACACAGGACAAGCTCTCCTCTGCGGACCCTCTGCTCCTCCTCTGCCCCGGGCCTGAGGGCAGCAGGGGAGGAGGGGGAGAAGGCCACAGACACTCACCTGAGGCTTTGGGTAACACTTGGTCAGATGTGACAAAGGCAGTTTCTGAATCAAGGCACAGCGGCTGCTGCCAGAGATGGAGAATCAGAAAAAAATGGTTGGATGAGAAGCCAGCCAGGACCAGTAATTTTGGAAGATGAAGGCAATGACTGAGTTTAGAATCAGCCGGTGAGCAAATTTCCACATAGAGATAAAAGAACCCTGGCACTGTGCTAGAAGACGGAGGGCTGGAGGGGGACACAAGGATGACTCATCTTAAAGATTTAGAACATTCTGAATCTGGGGCAGAGGGAAGACGTGGCTTCATCATAACACTGGGTTGCCTGTTTGAATAGGTCTAGTGCGTCTGAGAGTGTAAAGAGACACGCAGGGTTCAGTTAAAACTTTGGACGGTTTAAATGATGGTGAGGCAGATAATAACCAGAAGGATTACTGAGCTTATGGGTCAAGCACTGTACACTTGTGAAATGGCTGAATTGTGTCCCCTCAGAATGTGACTGTTTCTGGAGATAAGATCTTTAAAGAGGTAGTTAAGTTAAAATGAGGTGTTTAGGGTGGACTCTGATCCCATAAGACTGGTGTCCTTATGAGAGCAATGAGGACACAGACTCACACAGAGGTGAGACGGAGTGAAGACGATGGGGGATGGTGGCCATCTACAAGCCAAGGAGAGAGGCCTCGGGAGAAAGCAGCCCTGTCATCAAGTTGTCTCAGACTTCTAGCTCTCAGGACTATGGGAGAATTTCTGCTGTCTGTCACCTGGTCTGTGGCACTTTGTTATGGGAGCCCAAACAAACTAACATAGCTGCGATCCCACTGACCCTAAAGATATGGCCTCTGTTCTTACAGATGAGAAAACCGAAGCCAGAGAGGATAAGGAAGTTGCCCATGACTACCACATTCAGAAGTGGCAGAGCCAAAACAGGAAAGCCAGGTCTGTCTGATTCCAAAACCTGTGTTTTTACCATTAGGTAATCTCTATATTATAGTACTGCTCATGATGACTTTTAGAGGATATAAAAAGAAGGAATTCAACATGGTGGCATGAAGACTAATATGCAAGCAACATAAATGAAGTCCAGATGTTAACAGGAAAGGGAAAATGCTCTCAAGGGTCAAAGGCATTGGAGTCAGGGATTAAAAAATCAGTCTTCTGACCCATGCAAACCTTTTCAGACAAATGTTAAATCTGAAGATTTTATCTGGGTGATGATAGTTCACCTAGAAGCTGGGAAAAATCAAGAGCAAACAGAAGTGCGTCCCTGCATGGCTCAGTACTGAGTGCCTCCTTCTTTAAAATGTCTTCAACAAGTTTTCCCTTTAAGTTTGTACTATAATAACCTAGCCTAGCCATACTTTTCACTACAAATAATTATATTTGCTACTAAAGTATATACATGTTTATTGAAACATGCTGACTGGGATATATATTTTACACACAGGTCTCTCTCTGACCACTGTTGTTAAGTCAAAGAGATGATGATTCTTCTGAGACTGAGAATTTCAGGACTGCAGAGTAGACACACCAGTCCTCCTACACGCTACCTCCGTTTCTTGTGTCCTCTCCACCTTACAGGATAGAGGAAGATAAAGAGTACTTGAAGATTCCTTAGGACAAGGGCTCTCACTCTGGGGTTCTTGGATCCTTAAGGGGTCCAAGGGTGGGCTTAAGGGGCAGCCCACGAAGACCTTGAAATTCTGTGTACATTTTTCTGTGTGTGTGAATGGGTGCAATTTTCCAGGGAGAGGCGGCTCCATCCTTCATCAGATTCTTCAAAGCATGGGTAACCCAGAGGGTTTAAGAACTGATGCCTAAGCTTAGAAGATAAGGGGGTGAGGTACAGTCAGGTGGTTATAATAACAATTCATTCAGACCTACTCTGACTTGGGCATGGGTTCGCTATGAGGCAGACCATAAAGGGAGGTGGCTGCCTCCTGGCCTCAGATAAACCCCAGTGACCCACATCCCTCTATGTTGGGATCAGAAACACACACACAGAAAACCAAGGTTTGGAAGAATGAGTTTGTCCTTGTTTACAAAGCTAGTCAAAGGCTTGAATAACTAGTTATTCAAGCTGCTTGATCAGCAGACAATGAGCTGGTCCCTGTGCTCTTGTTCTCAAGCTAGGGCATAAGTCTGCAGGAAAGAGGGGCTGGGGAAATCATATGAGGCCTTGCAGGAAAATGATGACAGCAGCACTAAAAGAAAGGGAAGAACAGCTAGGGGAGAGGCACAAGGGGAAAAAAATCAACTCATAAAACATGCGCCAAAAAAATCAGTCTCATGATTGTCCAACTCTTTCAATCCGTCATTAATACAAGACACAGCAGTGGCTGGAACATAGAATAAGTTAATGACTGCCTCCCTCAGTGTGCCAGTGTCAGTTAGGATGACCCCCTGGGTACCTGTGCCCTCACACCCCTTCCTGTCCACCGGATGCTAACAAGAAACCCAAATCTGCAAATCCACCCTTCCCCGGCCCGAGCCCAGGTGGGTGTGTGGATAACATGTACACAAGCGCCTATGTCAGCAGAGTCCACTACGGCTCAAGGTCTGAAAGAAACTTTGTTTGGAGGCTGTAAGCAGGTCTCAGAGGTCACCCCTCCCCACCACACTGGGTGAAGCACTGTGCCCAAGTGCTTGGGAGGGGCAGAGGGTTTGCTATGCGCTTCCAAGTTAGGAGCAGGGAAGGCCAGAGGTGCAGCTGTGTACCCCAGCTGGGCTCTTAGCTCTGTCTCATTCCTCACACACTTGCCCTTCCTGCACCACACAAACCCTACAGCCAAGGGGAGGGGACGTCCGTCAGTCAAAAGCTACTCAGTAAGTGCCAGGGAAGGTGCAAGGGGGTACTGAGTCCCAACTTCTCATTCCCAGGTCAGGAACCGAGAGCCAGAGAGGTGAGGAAAACTTGCTCCCAGGCAGGGACCACACGGCCTCCACTCTGGGCAGCATTTTATAGGTTGACCGGAGCCTTTCACACGCGTTGTTTCATGTAAGGAGGGGTAACAAATGTCAAAAAGGCAACGAACAGCTTCCAGGAGTCAGGTTTTCCTCAGGGAGGCCCCCAGCTCTGGTGAGCTTTGGGAGGGGGAGGGGAAGAGGTGATCCTTGGCCAGAAACCCTTTGTATTCAGTGGGCTTCTCTCAGCAGATCACTATGTACCCGCAGAACAGCAAATGGATCACGTGAACTGTTCCCCTCGTGGTAAAATAATCGGACCAATAAGATGAATCTGTACACAATTCGAGGCTGATGGAATCCTCGGCAGTCAGCAGCTTTGGGGATTATGGGAAGCATCTGAACCGACAGCTATTTGGGGCTGGCTTATTTTTCAGTTTAGTGAACACTGTACAATAAAGCCAAATGCAGAACAGATACTGACGTGGGTTTGCGGTAAGCATGGAAGCTACCGATATCAGGGTGTGTTTTCCCACAAGATCAGTTTAAATCATTGTCCACACCTGAGGCATTAGAAATAACAGAAGCACAAAACTATAGAGGTTGGAGCTAAACAGAGCCTCAACGGGTCCAGGAGGGGCTTTCAGGCTGGTAAAGAATGGCTATTCACACCTGACAGCGAAAGCATCTCAGAAAGGTTATGAATCCTGCCCAAGTCACACAACTAAAACTGACAGAGGAGAAGGGAGTAGGCGCAGTAAGACTGTCAACTCAGGCCCTGGGGCCACTGCTCTGTGGTCCAGCCGGCCCAGTGTGCTGGCTCTGACTGGAGTAACCATAACACAACCAAAGACTCCCTCGGAAGCATGTGCAAGATGGTAATGTGAGTTCATCTGCGTGGTGTGTTTTACTTATTCAAAGGCTTTTCACATAAGGATTTTCCATTTCTTTCCCAAGTGTGTATGCTGGATGGGTGGGGCAGGGGACAAGGTGCTGTCTCCACCATGTTACTGATGAGGACGCTAAACATCTTCAGGCCCAGGTGTGACGGCCAGCACACGGGGAAACAGAAGTGCACTCTTCTCTCTCTGTTTCCCAAGAACACAGATGTCTGTCCTGTCCTCTCCTGGCCCCCACCTCCAACCAATTAGCCACGATTAAGGGCTAAATTCTGAGAACCAGTCCTTGATATTGCAGTAGGGTGACCGGACATCTCCTGGACCACAAAACAAGAGACAGGCGCCGACCCCTGCACCTTGAAGCGTCCACTTGGAATTATCGCTGCAGCCTCTCAGCTGGCTGCCTCCCCACCACCATGTCCTCTGCAGGGCCCAGCCCACGCCTGGTGAATCTTCCCAAAATGCCAGTTTGATCATTCGCTCTCCTGCTCCAAAATGCTCCTAGGCTCTCAGAGAGAACTCCAAGGACTCACCTGCCTGATATCTAAAACCCTACATGATCAGACCCAACTGTAACCTTACGTTCTTCTAAAATAATAATGATAACAATAGTCATAATAATAGTAGTAGCTGCCACTTCACTTATGAACTTATGAGGCAGGGCCTGGCTAAGTGTCTGGTATATTATGTAGACACTGTTAGCTGCTGGCCAGTGTTCAGACTTCCTAGCTAACAGAACCTGGATTTTGTTCAGTGGGTCATGGGCCCAGCCCAGACAATGGATCACGATTGGTCTAAGTCCGTGATTCTCAAAATACAGTCCCAGAACAGCAGCGTCATGAACTGCTGGGAACTTGTTAGAAGTGCAAACTCTCAGATCCCACCCCAGACCCACCAAATCAGAAACTCTAGGGGTAGGGCATAGCCACCTGTGGCTTACCAAATTCTCTAGGGGGTTCTATTGCTCACTCAAGCTGGAAAATCAATGGTCTAACCAATCCTGACAATCCACATCCCTATTTCCCAGCTGGGGGGTGGCTTTGGGACTAAATTTTGGGTCATGAGGCCAATGTAAAAAGCTGGGGAGGGGTATCCTGGGAAAGCATTAATATTCTTGATAAACAGAAGAGAGGCATTCCCTGACAACCCTCATAATACAAAACTGCAAACTCCACTGTGCCCCAACCTTTACTTTTTATCTTCTTACTCAATTTGATTTTTCCTTCACACACTTAGGGCCTCTTGGCACATGATGTATCTATTTTTTTATTGTCTGTCTCCTCCTACAAAGACACACCCAAGAGGGAAGGGACTGTCAGTCTTGTTCACAACCATATCTCAATGTCTACAACGTGTCTGGCAAATTGTGATCACTTGATAAATGTTTAATGAATGAATGAGTGCAGCTGTCTCTGTGATTCCTTCTCATTCCTGCTTTGAATGAGGAACTGATGGCTGAAGCTGTGGCAGCCACCTTGAGGCCATGAAGCAAGAGAATCTCAGAAAAGCTGGCTCTGATATTGTTGAGCCACCAAACCAAAACCAGCAACACCCAGCTCTGGATCTCTTTCTTGTTGGGTAAGAAAAATAAACCTGTATTTGTTTTAGCCACAGTAGTCAGGTTTTCTATTCCTAGCAGCCCCACACATTAACTGACATATATATTTAATTATTTAATCTCTGTAACAAGAACCTAATTTCCGGTGAGAAACCAAGTCTCATAATGGTTAAATAATTAGTACAAAATTACATAATCATTAAGCTGTTTTTCTTATCTGAAATGCCCTCCTTGCTGCCTAAATCCAATTCATCTCCCCAGCCCCCTAGGGGAAACTTCTGTGTTGTACTCCAGGATCACCCCAGCCCACCAAGAGCTGTCTTGTAATAAGCTTGAAGAGTCTGTATCACTTGTCTAGGAATTATCAGTTATTTGTTTTCTTCTCCTAAGCAGACTATTAAGTCCTTGTGGATGGGCGTCGTATCACATTTCATATGTTCTATACCCCTCTCCCTCACACACTTGCTGGCAACAGTTTTATGCTGAATTGGATGTCATTAGCTTACTGAGCAACTTTGACCCAGACGTTTAACCTCTCTGTTCTTTGGTCTTCTCACCTGAAAGTCAGAGTATCAGCCTGGTAAGTTCCAGATTTGTAAGACAGAATGAACTTTGCTTAGAACCACAGAGCTAACAGATGACTAAGAGAGTTGTATCTAAGGCTGCCAGTACTCTCAGAACAAGGTAACACAGTCTGTCCATCAGCAACATCTATTACAAGTTCAGCAGGATAAAGGGCACAAGCGTCAAACACTCATTGTCTCACACAGCATTTAAGTCTAGATGCTCCAACTAGATGGCCTGGCCTGGCCGTGAAGTGGAGGGGTTTGGAAAAAAGAATCAATCAGCTCCATGGAGAAAATCACTCTCCAATCTAATGATGCAGACTTGGCACATAGGGAACAGCCTGAGATGATGACTCAAAGGGGACAGTAATTTACATCTCTCACAGAAAGGCATAAAAGGCCCTTCCTGCTCTGGGGAAAGAGGAGCCAGTTTTTTTTTTTCAAAAGACATTCAGGGGGCTTCCAAGAAAGATGAGCACTGACAAGGAAGTGTAGACCCAAAGCCACAAGAAAGGTGAGAACGGAGGAGCGGCTGTAAGAGGCACAGATAGATGATGGGGAGCTGGGACCTCCTGGTCCTTTGGTGGGGCTGGGCTGAGTGAGCCTCCAAACACCCCTAAGCCTGTCTTCTGAAGGTAGGTGCTGCCCTCTGCTGGCCTGCCTACACAACACAGCCCGTTGGGGTGACGGCAGAGGGGCTTGAGCACGCTCAGGCCCTGCCACTGGGCCAATTCTCCCACAGCTTCACGTCCAGTCTTCACGTCCGCTTTTTTTTGGATGTGGCTCACTTTAATAGGTAGAAAGAGTCAAATAATTCTTTTCCCTTAGCTGGCAAAGAAAGATCAGGGCTTTAACCCCCTTTTTAATTTTAGAAGGTATAAGTCAGGGTAGGATTTTTGAGCTGAAATCCTAAAAAATCCTAAAGTAGTCCCCCCAGGTTGTAATCTCGTTTGCTGAGTTTTAACCTTGAGCTGGCAGGGCAGCAGTGTTCTACACCCACCCCCACCTCTCTCCCCCCTCCCTCCCTGAAGCTCTCAGCTGCTGTCACTCACTCTCAGACATCCCTGCCTGGCAGCTCTGTGGAGGGCAACTCTGCCACCCTGGCCCGTTTGCTGAGTTCTTCACCAGGAGGCTCCTCTGCTGCTTCCAGCTTGCGTTTGGGGGATGCTGGGCCACCAGGTAGTGGTCTTAGACCTGTAGGGAAGTGGGTCAAAGTGTCACACAGACTGTGCGTTGAGCCAAGATGACCCTTAACTCTGCAGTGGCAGCTCTTTGGGGGACAGGGAACCTGGCTCATCAATGTAACCAGCACAGTGCTTCTCAGACGTGCCCCTAGGCCTTCCTTTCAGCATCAACCTTGCCTGGAAATGTCCAAGGAGAGCACAGCCAGGACCACTGGCAGCAAAGCCAGCTTTTGGGCCCCAAAGCACATGGGCTTAAGGCCAGAGATTGATGCAGCCTGTCTGCTGTCCTCGCCCTGAAGGTGGAAACTTCCCTCTGCCATGCTGGCTGGGCCTCCTAAAGCCAGAATGAACAGTGCCCTCACCTGTGGGCTGGACAAACTAGAAAAAATGTGACGTTCCTGCCAGTCTGACCTTACTGATCATCTCAGAGCTGAAGGTGGAGGTTAAGAATGCAGCAAGTCTGTCTACTTCTCTCTTACCACTGCCCGGGTCTTGCTGCCATCTCCTGCCTGGACACCTGTAGCCGCCTCTTTTCTAGCCTCCCTATAACTGGGGACTCTTGCCCATACTGTCCCTCCACACAGCAGGCAGAGCGAGCTTTTTAAAACAGAAACCAGGTCATGCCTCTGCCCCGCTGACCACCCATCAGTGCCTTCCCTGTGCTCTGAAGACAGAATCCTAACCCTCCTCGTGGATGCTGAGTCTACACGGCGCTCCTGCTGCACCTGTCCTCATCGCATCCCAGCTCCTCACTCAGGACACGCCAGCCGCACCAGCCTCCCTCCCCTCGTTGCTGGAATAGGATAAGCTTGTTCCCGCCCCTGGGTCTTTTCTTGCTATTCCCTTTGCCTGGAATGCTCTTCCCCCAGTTCTTGGAAGGCTGGCTCTGCTCACTATGTGGGTCCGATACTCCATCTAAAAAAAACCCCCTTCTCCAGCCCTTCTTTCATGAGGTCACTCAATTTTATTTTCCCCAAAAGCACTTGTTATCTGACATGATCTTGCATGGTTCCTTTAGGATCTGTCTCCCTCAGATGGAATATAAGCTCCACTGGGGCACAGACTTGTTCTGGCCTTTGTCTCAGCCCCTAGTGACGGATGTGGTGGTAGCTCTGCAGTGTCCTCGGGATGGGCACAGGCCACGGCAGGCCAGTGGCTACTCACCTGCACTGCTCATGCTCCCAGCCTGGCTCGAGCTGGGCTCTGCCACTGGGTTGCTGAGGTCTTCCACGCAGGAAGGGACAGATGCCAGCAAACCTGGAAAGAGGCAGGGGAGTAATCAGAATGCAATCTCACAGGACTGCAGAGGGCCGTGGGGCAGATGAGTACAAGGCAGGGGGCACTGGGCCATGACACAAAGGTTCCATCTCTTCCCACTGGCCACAACTACTCAGAGAGCCCTGATCCAGCCCAGCATGCGTGTCTTGTGCCCCGGGGAGTCAAGCCAACTTAACAGCCTTGAAGACAGCACTTGGTCTCCCCCTGTGAATATCTGGGAATCACCATCTGTGCCCTTTGAACTTGCAGGTGCTATCTGCCATTCAGAGAAGCAGGGGATGGTGGTGGGAGTAGTGGCTCCTTACAGAGTCCCCGGTAGCGGGAGAGCTGCTGGTAGATCTGCTTCATCCGCTCAATGTTGAGCCGGCTGGTCTCAGCATGGTTGACCATAGGCCGTGGGTAGTCCACACCAATGATGCACTTGGCTGCCTTCTGAATTGACTCTGGGGCGTTCCAAGGCTCATAGATGTATCGAGAGGGGAAGCCTTTCAACTTCGGTAGGTATCGCCTGAAACATACACACCACACAACCCAACAGCATGCTGGGAGTCTCCTTCAAAGGGCCAAGCGTATCTCGTTCTAGGAGGAAGCCACAGAGGTCAGAATCCAGAGAGCCTGGTCTGCATCCTCACCTGATGTAGTCCCCACTGGGGTCCGTGCGGCGGCCAAAGCCCACTGGGCAGTAGCAGTGGAAGAACTGTTGGAAGAAAGCACTGCAGGACAGCCACATCCAGCTGCCTGCATTCACGCTGAAATCTGCATCCAGGAGCAGCTCATCAAATACCTAGATGTGGGGAAAGTGGGGCAGTCAGCTCTTTGGGGACCTACAGCCATGGTTCTCCCCCAGTCACCACGTGCCCCGTGGAAAAGAGAGCCAAAGCCCTTTTGCTGAGGGCAAGCCAAGGAGGATTTGGAGGGGACCTCCTGGGCCCAGGGGTCCCAACCCATCCCCTAGCCCAGAAGGGGGCTGCACTGAGCTGGGCTGATGAGAGGGTACAGGCCAGCTGCCCGCTGAGAGCACTCACCCGGACCCCGCTCTCCCAGCTGACCCAGAGGTCCCCACGTGTGAGGAAGCAGGCCACGGCGTGCCGGGCCAGGTGGTGGATCCAGCCCTCCTGCCTCAGTTGGGTCATGATGGCGTCAATCCAAGGGAAGCCTGTCTTGCCCTCGGCCCACTTGGCCAGGGCCTCGGGGTTGCGGTCCCAGGGGATCTGGATGCAGATGGGGTTCCCCTCCATGCGGTCAAACCTGGGGTTGTCGGTGGCTGCCGTGTAGAAGAACTCTCGCCACAGGAGTTGCCCAAACAGGGAGAGCGGGGGTGTGCTGTTCCGCTTCACCTGAGGGGTGGGGATAGCTCGTGGGTACAAATGCCTGCCCAGCTCTCAGCGCTGTGCCACTCGGGGCTCTCCCACAGAGGAATCTGAACCTGCCACAAACTCGGTGGTTCCAAAGCCCCTAGATGCGTGAAGGGACTATGCCCTAGGAGAAGCGCCACAGTGTGCCAGCAGACTGAAACCCCGGGCCCTGGCTGTGCCCGTTACTCCTCTGAGCAACGAGAATGGCTGCAGAGAGTCAGGCAGTAGAAAGGGATATTGCTGCGGACTCTGCACTGGGAACTAAGCTCCCCAAGACTGGTCATGATCCTTGTCCTCAACCGGCCCTGTTTGGCTCCACTTTCTTAAACATTGAAGGTAGTTTTCCCATCAGCAAGCATAAAAATTGCTCAGTCTAGACTTTGGTTAGATAAAGTTACACCCAGTAGCCTTGATCTGGGGCCATGAGGGAATTAAGAGATCCAAGCAAATAATAATCTTCCTAAAATCACAAGATCACCCACCAAACTGGCAAAGCCATCCTGTGCCGCAAAATATAGATATTGGCAAAGATGGGGAAGCAGTGTGAAACAATGTAGACACAGGTGATCTGATGAATTTGAATAGTTGGAGGTGCTGCGCTCTGTCCTTCTGGGGGTGGGTGCCTCACCATCGGGGTAGCTTCCTGTAGTCCGAATCTGGCCCTGCATTCAGCCCTCTGGGTCATTTCCTCATCACTGATGGGCAATCACCACTCCTACGCTTCCCTTTAAATGCTCTGGGCACAGCCCTGTAGAGGCCCACTGTGCTCTTCACTTCCGGCCTGCCTCCAGCCTTGCCCTCCCTGCCTCCCACCCTGCATACTTGGCCCCATCGACCCGCCTGTCCTGCCACCCCTAGGGCCACACCCTGAGGTCGGCTTTTCTGCCTGTCCTGCTCCACTGGAGAACCTGGATTTTATTTCGATCAGCGGTTTGGGTTGTGCTGGGCTCTGCCACGTCTTGGATGTGGCCTCTTCCTCACCTTCTCTGGACTGTATGCACACGTAAGCCAGAGGGAAGGCCTCTTTTCGGGGTGACTGACTGGCCCGGAGGCCCTGGGCCACTTGGCTGCAAGCAGGGCAGGGGGTGCCGCCCTCGCCGCCCCTCACCTTTTTATACAGGTCCCACAGGCGGTAGTAGAAGAGGCGGCAGGAGAGGCAGCCGAAGCGCAGGTAGGGGCTGAGGCCCGTGGGGCTGGCCAGCAGGGAGTTGGCGTTCATTCGGGGTCTCTCATAGTTGGCAACCCAGGCCTGCAGCAGAAAGACAAGGTGGTGAAAGGACAGACCTGGATGCTTCAGAGAAAAAAACCCGAGGCACCAGGTGGTCAAGGAATCTGCCTAAGGTTGCAGACCAGAAAGCCAAAGTGCCAGCACGTGAGCCCGGTGTCATTCCGCTCCCTCACGCTGGCACAATTTTTGATGGAACCACCACCAAGCAAAGAATGAGGCCCAAGTTCTTGTCCTGACTTTACTATTTAATTTGTGGTGTGAGCATAACAAGTTACATGGTCCCTCAGCTACTTATCTATTCAGTGAGACAAAATTTTCCACCTCCTGGGGATTAAGTAAAATGACAGATACGAAAGCTTCTGAAAGCACTGAAGGGTCTGTGATTATACAGAAGAAAAAGGGCTTCTACTTTACAGAAGATACCAGCGCTCAGTCCCTGCTCTGGTGACGGGGCCCTGAGGCTACAGCTGCATGGTGGTGACTTCCCCCCCCGTTCAACAGTGGCCAACAAACCCTTTTCCGGGGACCCACAGAGTCATTCACTTCTGGGGCCACTTGTCACATAGTATCACTCGTCTGGTTTTTATCAATTGCCACCGGCAGAGCGCTTTACCTCCACAGCTGACATGTGTGTTCTCTCATTTGATCTTAAATGGTTCTCCAAGGCAGCATGCCATCACCTCCTTTTGAAAACGAGGAAACAAAGCTCAAAGGGTTGTGTGACTCTCCTGGGGTTATAGAGATGGTAAGAGACAGGGCTGGAGGGACTGACTCTGGATTCCAGTCCTTTTCCACTACCTCTGATAACTGTTTTCTCTTTCTCAACTCCTAATGCCCTCTTTCTCTTCGCAATGACTATTTCACACACTTCACACCCTCTTCAGACCTCTATTCCACACTCCCCACCACCCTTCAGCAGATGACCTTCCTTCCTATGATAAGGAAATGGAAGCCATTAGGTAGGAAACACCTCAACTTTTAGCCACAGAATCTACAAACCTTCCTGCCTTCACACATACCTGGCTCCTCCTGTGACCCTGCCCAAGGCCAAGCTCCACCCCCAGGTCTGGAGCCCGCCCACCCCTCTTCCTTCTCTTACACATTCCATCTCTCCCTCTCTTCGGCGTCCACTCCAAGATCATTGGGAAAACGATCTTGCTTCTTTGCAAACAAAACAAAACAAAAATAAAGAGCTTCTTGTCACAGTGGACTTCTCCCCTTGGGTCCTCTTTCCTCCCTTCACAGCCAGCCTCCCTCCGTTTCCTCACACCCACCTTCACCCTCTAGCACCCGTCAGTCTAGCTTCCGCCTTCAGCACCCCCATCAGACTCTCTGTGATGTCCATGCCACCGAATCCTGCAGGCATTTTCTTTCCCTGTATTTTTGGACCTCCCAGCAGCATCTCACCCAGCGGACCTCCCACCCCCTCATCTCCATACCCACCATTCCGTTGGCCTCTGGACGCCACAAGCTCCCGGTTTCCTCTCACCTGGCTGGCTGCTCTCTGTGTTTCACCAGCTCCACCGCCCCTCCCAACCCCTTAAGTGCTCACCTCCCAGGGCTCTGTCCTAGGTCCTCTACTCAACAACTGTGTTCCCTCCAGGAGCTCATCCAGTGCCATGGCTCCCGTGACTATTTCTTTGCAGATGATCACGACGTCTGTAGCTCTAGCCTAGGCTGCTCACCTAGACTTCCAGATCACTCCATCCAACTTCCTGCCAGAGATCTTTACTTGATTGCCTTTCAGGGACCTCAAGGGTAACAGGCTCTTGTCTTTAAACCACCCTTTTGTTGGCACTCTCTATCTCAGAAAATGCACTGTCATCTAACTGATTGCCCAAGCCAAAAGCCTGGCCATCATCTTTGACTCACCGCTCACCAGGTCTGGTCCATTCTACTGCCCAAGTATTTCTCCAATCTGTCCTTTTCTTTTGGCACCAACTTGGTTTAGGCTAAGACTGTATCTACAACGGACAACTGTGACAGTCTCCCAATGACCTCTCTGCATCAATTCTCGTGCCCCTCCAATCCATTCTCCACACTGAGAACAGAGTGATTCTTTAAAATCCCTATCCCACATGTGCGTTGGTGGTATAGTGGTGAGCACAGCTGCCTTCCTAAAATCCCTATCTGAGGACAATACATGTACTGGGCTTCCTGATGTTCTTAGGACAGAGTCCCAAATCTTAAACACAGCTTACAAGCTAACCCGACAGTGTATGTGGGCCCATCTTTCTAGCTTCTTCTCCTGCTATTTCTTGAAGCACCATGCTCACTAGCCTTTGCACATGAGCTCCCTTGGCCTGGAATGATATCTTCCTTTCCACTCTCCCTTCCTTGGTTAATTTTAACTCTTCCTTCAAGTCTCAACCTAAAGGCCACCTCCTTGGCAGGTGATCCCTCGGGTGTTGAGTTAAGTATCTCTAACAGACATGAGGTATATTTGACTGCTCACATTCTTGCCCACCTCTCTTTGAAAATCTATTTAAGTGAGGCACAGGTACAGAAATCACACGGATGTGTGGCTTAATGAACTATTCTAACACAAACACCTGTGCAACCACTGCCAAAGTGCAAAAATCAGAACTTTGCCAGCCACCCAAGAAGCCTATCTACGTGCTCCAACCAGTCACAGTGCCCTGCCTGCCCCATAAATGACTACTTGTCCAACTTTTATAATAATCACTTTCTGGCATTTAAAAATGTTTATATTTTTCTATTTTTGCAATGCACATCTGGAAGGGAGGGCTTTATCTCTTCAATTATCCTTTGCATTTTTAAGTATTTTTTTCCTCATCCAAATTTGTATCCCGAGGCTCTATAGTTTAGTCTTGGCCATTTAAAAGACTTTGACGTGTTATTTAAGTTTTTTTCACTCTACACATTTCTTGCCATATCTCTCTCCTCCTTTTAGATTTTTCTGTGGAGGCACCCAGGCAGTCTGACATGTACTAATTCCCACCGCCTGGATTTTGCTGTGTACTTATGGTACAGTTCAACACGTCCCCCGTCTGGTGTGTGGTCTACAAATTGGTGGCTGGTACCAAAGACTGTTCTGGACTCAGGTTTGATCTCTTTGGCAAGACTACAGGGGGAACATAGCATCTGACACTCTCCATGGTGTAAGCAGTCATTAATGCATCATGTGGCATCACGGGGGGCTGCAAGATTCCATCATTCTTTTTTCCTTTAATAAATTTCATTTAATAATATGGACACTTTCTATTTATAGAGGTGCTTGCCCTCATCTACCATAGGGTAACCCAGTGGTAAAGATCATACTGTTTGCCTCCCCTTTTTGGTAATAGCGTCTAATTTTCTTATGGTGACCCAGCCCTTCCCTAATCTCAGTTTAAGTGGGAAAAGTGAAGCTAAGCCCGCTGCTGACTCTGGGAGTGGGCTTACTCTCAGATGCAAGTCTGGCCAGAGAAAGCACCCCCTTCCCTGGCCATAGTGACTGAGTCAGGGACAGTCACATGACCCAAGCCAGACCATTAAAAGCACTCCTCGGGACTTTTTCTGAAGCTTTTGGAACAGAGGCACACAATTTCTTCTGGTGGTACTAAGCGGGTTGAAAATAAGCTGCTGGTGACCAGCTTTGACACTGCTCAAGGAAGGCCTGCCTGAGAATGAAATAATACAGAGAAAGGCAGAGCTGAGACGGAGAATGTATTCCTGGTAGCATTACTTGGACATCTGGATCCAGCTGTGCTTGAAGGCTACATCCTGGACTCTTGGTTATGTGAGTTAAATAACTTTCTTTTTCAAAAGCCAACTTGCAAACAAGAACTGATTAACATAATCTTCTTGCTCTTTTGCTCCCATAACCTCTGAACCATTCCTTTCCTAATCCTCAGCATATTGTGATTCCTTGCTTCAAATCTGTCACCTCCTACAGACATGTTTCTGGAGACAGACTCCATGCCTGTCTTGTTGGGCAGGCTTTCTAGTAGCTAGACCATCCTGACATGAGTAGATGCTCACTTCAGACTTGGAGAACTGAAGAAGTTAAAATAAACCTCCTGAAATCAGGCTAAACTCCTGTCTGTCAGGCATCTTTTATTCTCCCAGATGTGCAGGATGCAGTATTCCCTCTGGCCACCACTAAGTCTGAAGGGCCCTGATACAAGGCCCCTTGACGAAAAGGCCCTCCAGGGGTATGCGGAAAAGGAGTCCCTGAAGCAGTGATCTAAGGGGCATTCCTCTATAAAAGGCTTTTAAGGAGATGATAATGCCCAGGCCACAGGTAAGCTCTTTACTTTTAAGTCTCATTCTATCCTTGCCATCCCATTTGTCATCTCCACCCTTCTGCCCTCTTGGCGCAGCCTTTGTCTCCAAACTGACCGCAAGGATCTCTGGGTAAAGCTGATGTGGACAGAGACAGCTGGTTCCCCATAGCCCTTGGACACTAGCTCTTTTCAGTCACTGGAGCTTGCTTTTGGCCCTGTCTGATGGTAACACCCAGATGGAGACATGAAGGTTGCTGGGCCTTGGGGAGGCTGGGCCCATGGCATGCCCTCCCTGCTGGGAAGCATTCTTTCCACATAGGCCTGTCTCAGCCTCCTTGTTCCACTGTTATCACTTGGCTGTTGGGCCAAATGCCCAGCCATCCGAGCAGGAATAGAACAAGTTGTTCTATAAACCAGCTGCAGGGGGCAAGAAATGGGAGCTGACTGTTCTCAGTTGTGAGAACCTTCTCTGCTGTTCTAGTCCCAGGGTGGTGGGGGCACGTGCATTGTCGAGGAGTGTCTCTGGGGCCTCGGCCTCTCTCCTTCCCCTTGCCAATTCCCGCTTCACTGGGAGGTGGGCCATTCATTCTCTGTGCCAAGCAAATGGAAATCAGTGCCTTGGAGGAGAACCAGCAAAAAGTGGGGGGACACATGAACACAAAACAATTAGTCTTATGGGCTTTACTGACCAGATACCCTATCTGTAAAGGCAACCTGCACACAGATGAAAGGAAAGCAATCTAGCGTTAAGTTTTTAGAATCACACAGAACAAGATCTCACTCTACTACTTAGTAACTATGTGGCCTCAGACAAGTTACTTAACCTAAGCCGTAATTTCCTAATCTGTCAAATGGAGAGCTTAATACCTATCTTGTAGGGCTGCTGGAAAGATGAAAGGAAGTAATGCAAGCAGGTGCTTAACCCAAAGATGCTCAGCCCAGTGGCCAGCACCTGGTGAGCACTCACCGAACAGTAGCTGCTATTATTGTAGTTGTTGTTGCCACACAGAAGACACTTCATTTTTCAACAGTTTGAGCTAAGAGGCCCTGAGGGGCATGAACCTGACCCCATCTCCCTAGCTGCATGGGTGTCAGCACCCAAAGTTCTGTGTCTCAGAAACAGGGCCATACCTTCCGTTCCAGGTGCTTATCCAGGCGGGCCAGAGCTTCCGTCTCTCCTCCCTGCCAAACAGCTGGGCCAAGTCCTTCAGTGGGGAACCCTACATGAAGAGCAGCAGGTCAGAGGACCGAAGGTCAGGCCAATCCAGTGACGGCTGAGTAAGTCTACACACGCTGGTTTGCTCTTTGAGCTTTGTGGGAACTGAACGCAGTGTTCTTGGTGCTACTGGTGCTGAGATAATCGTTAATGTTTCTGCGTTTTCTAAGTCACCCTTCCACTGTGACCTTTTCTCTTCTTATCCTTGCCTCCCCCATCCCAGCCACACATCATTCCGGGCAGGTGAGAATAATCCTGGACTGCTCACCCTTTCAGGTTAGCTGGCAACAGCTGTGGTTTTTCAGGTGAGAAAGGCTAACTTTGTTCAGATCAAAAAAATGGGTTGAAGAAGAAGGAAAGGGAAGCAACAAGCAACGCTAGTTACGATGGTATTGAGAAACCCACTGATGCCAGCACCAGACTGTGCCGACATCATCTGAGAGGGAACGGTACAAAAATAGGGGCATAAAATAGAAACAGAAGACTATGTATAAATGTGAACAGAAAAAAGATCGGAAGAACATACTCCAGTATTAACAGTTGTTATCTCTGGGTGGTGAGTAATAGTGATTGTTTTATCCATTTTCATTTCTCTGTATTTTCTAAAGTGTCTATAATAACATGCATTACTTTGACCAAAAAAAGAAAAAAAACCAGTAAGTTATTTTACAAAAAAGGAGGTGCTGGCATGAGCAGCTCGGGGCAGGAAGTACGCACCCAGCTCCTCCAGGGAGGGCACACCAAAGGTTTCATCATGGTTCTCCTGGATCTCGGCCCTGCAGCTCTCCATCTGCTGGCTGGTCACGGAGCCCACGGGCTTCCTGGGCAGCTCCATGCGGCTGATGATGGTCTGAAAGCGCTTGTAGGTAAGGGGCGGCTTCTGCCCGTTCAGCTCAATGATCCTGGGAATCCCAAAGCACACCTAATGTTACTCACAAGGTCCTTCATTTCAGGTCCCTGTCTGCCCAGAAAACAGCCCAGACTTTGAAGCCTTGGAGGGTGGCTTTCCTCTTCTGTTCATGGGTCCCACCCCTGAGCGGAAAGGACTGGGCAAGGGAGGCTACATCTCCATTTTACCACGAGGGAAGATGAAGCCCAGATGGCTGGAGCAGGTGCCTTCGGTAATGGAGCAAGTCAGGGCCAAAGCTGGGCCTCAATTCCAGTTCCCTGGTGCCTAGGTGGAGCTGCCTAAAACAGCACCTGGCCATCTCTCTAATCACAGAGAAGTCCCCACTGGCCTTCCTGGAACTTGGCCTGTCTGTCCAAGCCACAGGAATCCCCATGGATCTTCCTCTACCCCAGCACAAGCCTTGAGGAAGTTCTTTGATAAGAGCTGCAAACATGTTCCTTGGTTGGAGAATCACTCCCTTTTTGGGCCCTACTTACCAGAACAGAGAGGTGGAGAAAAGCCTCTCTTCCCTAAAACAGAGGCTAGGGCTGGGATTAATAGCAACAACTGAACTTAAAGGGGTTTTTACAGTTTACCAAGTATTTTTTCATGAGCAAGGGAAAACACAGCTGCCTTCAGGTAAGAAGAAAAGATACAGGGGAGTGAAGAGAATTGAGGCTGTTTATATAAGAATGAATTGGGATCAGGTGAAGCCAGACTCCCAGGGCTCTTGTTGGCCAAGAAACAGCTTATGCAAGACTGGGCTTGCTGGCTTGCCTGGCAAGCTCATTTCTTAGTTTCTCTCTCCTCCCCTCCGTTTGGGAGATACAAGGTTGGCTGCTGCCCCTACAGTACCTCCCCCTCCTCCAGCACGTGGCAGGAGGAGGAGCTCCACACCCAGCAGCTCCTGAGAGCCCAGCTCACATGCAGAGCTGTGTGACCCGGCCTCCTGGCAGCCACCACTGGGTCAGGGGAAGGGGGGCCGGTGGCTGCTGGCTGAGGGCTTGGCAGCAGCAGCAGCACCAGGCGCTGACAGCTCGGGAAGGGAAGGGGAGGAGAGGGTTTCCTCCCAGCCTCTCTGAAAGCACAGGGGCACTTCCTGGAGGGGAGGAGGCTACTCTGTAGTTAGCAGCTCTCTGCAGGGATCTCTGGAGCCTCCTGAGCAACATCTAAATGCATGGCCTGGAAACCTAGATAGCCGGGGGAGACCAGGGAAAGCATTTCAGGAACAGAAACTGGGCCTATGAGAACAGAGATCTTTTGGGAGGGGCAACAGACAGGGTCTACTGAGGTCCGAGGGCAGTTTCTGAGCAGCAGGATGGAAATGGGAGTATGTGGAGTGGACAGGCCTGGAGCATATTAGAAGCAGATCTATGAAGACCCTGAGTGGTGATCCTCACTGCTTCCGTCCCTTGGGCCTAATAAGCCTCTTTGCACCCCAATCAGGTAAGCTCTCTGACCTGTTCTACAGGCCCCAACTCTACAGTCTCCTCCAGCTTCTAGAAAATGCCATACCTCATGTGTCAGGGGGCCCTATTGCTGACCCTCCCTGACTTCCACTCAGCAGGGGCCCAAATCACCAACTCCCACAATTGGCAACCTGACCCCTGGGACCCATCTCTCACCTGTCCAGGTCATAGAGAGTATGAGAGTTCTCGGTCACCACCTCCACACCAGCCTCCTTGGCCATCTTCATGATGGCTGCGTCCCGTTCTTTCCCAAAGGGTTCAGAGTCATATTCAAAGGTCAAGCGGGTCACCCCCCATTCCTGTGGGGGGAGAATCTATTAGGCTCAACACTGTTTGGGAAGGAGGAAGAAACTGGGCACTCAGCTCCTTCCTGGGTGGGAACACAGCAAGTCTGTAGACCTGTCAGAATGGGCTGCAGAACTAACCAGAGACAGTGATTTGAACTGGAAAGCCAACAATCTGAGGTCCACAAGGTTTGAGGAGGGCAGGCCTCTGGGGTGAGGCTAACAGCCTGCAACACTGCGCCCTGAGGCTCATGGTCTCTGTAGAATCCAGACAGAGAGGGGCAGCTCTGTGTACTTGCTGTGTCCTTGAGGTAGGAAAATGCAGCAGGAGGCTATAAATACAGTGCTCCCAGGGGAGCCCACAGTCCCTGAAAGAGGCACTGAGTCACTGGTGGAGACAGCAGGGGACAAGATCACCACCTCCCGCCTGCTCGGCAAATCTTTCCCAGAGCTCTTCAGGCCCTGCAAACTTATGGCCTAGTTTTCTTGGCAGACTTGAGCTATGTGAAGTGTCCTAATAGTTTCCACAGCAACACTCCTGAGGCTAGGAGCAAACAGAGCTAACAGGCTCCAGCTCTCAGAGAGTCGGGGAAGGAGGAGCAGCCCTTAGCCCAGAGGTCAGAGAAATCAGACCACAGGAGCCACATGTTTAAAAGGAAGGGAATTCTTTTCCAAATCTTTAGTCATTTCTGGTAGAAATTTCTAAATTTCCTGGCAAGGCTCTGAGAAAGCTGGTCCAATGAAAGATTGTAGATATAACCGACAGAAAGCCTGAGAACATGCAACTAGCAAAAAGGAAACCACATTCCAACCAAAGTCTTTGGTCACATTCCTTTAAAACTCTTAACCCCCTGGGGCTAATGTCCTCGGCATGCACAGGCATGCACAGGCCAGTCTGGTCCCGTGACCCAGCCTTGCTGTTGGGTGTGGGTCCTGAGAGCAGGGCTGGGTATCCCTCGTCCAAGAATAACAGCATTAAACATTTACTGAGCTTACTATGAGCCAAGCACCATGCTTAGAGATTCATATAGATTACACTGTTAAATACTTGTAATTCTGTGAATAATAAAAATGTTATTATTAGATGCAACCTTCTCCAAGAAGCCTTCCTTGACCTCATTCAGTATGATTCTCCAACACCTTGCCCGTTTTCCATCACAACATTTATCCCATGGCAATGAAGTTGCCCATTACTTGCTGGTTTCCTCTATTAGAGTGTGAACTCTCAGAGCAAAAACCATGCTGTTTCAGTCTTCATTACCCTAGGACCTCGTATGGGGCCTAGTACATAGTAGAAACTCAATAAATATGCAGTAAATGAATAAATGAATGAGTGAATGATCTCTCTGTATCTCTGGGGTATTACTGGGTTGGACTATGAGGTGCTGGGAGAGGGGGGACAATGCAGAGGGAGGAAAGGCGAAAGCGTTTAACAGTATGTTGGTTAAGAACACAACTCTGGAGTCAGAGCCTGGACTCAAATCTTAGACCACCACTGCTCAGCTTCATGACCACGGACAAGCATTGCTTTCTCATCTGCAGAATACAGACAGCAGTACCTACCTGTTAGGGCTGCTGTGAGTATGAGAATTAATGTACGTAAAGCACTTACCTAGAACAGTGCTTGACTCATAGGCAGCCCTCAATGAGTGCTGGCTATTATCAGCATTGTGTGGTTTGTGTGTGTGTGTTTGCCTGTGGGGGGGATGGGGATGGGGACGTGAAATGAACGATGAAGAGTTTACTAAGCTACTTGCCTTGACATTAATCTTTCCCCCCAGGAAGAGTAGGGAAGGAAGCTGTAGGGTGGAGAGGGCATAAAACAATTGTGCTCTGCTGAGGATGAGGCGAGACTGTCCTACAGCCTCTCTCCGTGAGCACTTCTGCTTCTGTCTGGGCCTTAAAAGATGTGCTTTGTAAAGGGGCTGGGGAAAGTGGGCTGGCTACCTGATACAGCACAGAGGCCTACGTCGTACCCAAATGAAGAGTTTATCATTCATTTACTCTGGAGGAAGCAGGGAAGTTCCCTCAGAGAGGCTGACTTTTTTTTCCAATAGGCAGAGCAAAGCAAGACAGGAAACGCCCCTTGCTAAACCGGAAACCTCACCCTCAACTCCTGGCCTCCTAATAAATCCTGCCGGCGAGAGCCAAGAAAACATCCAAGGAAGCCAGTGGCATCTGGGGTGGAATAACTTGCCACATCCATGTCTGGACTAAGCTGGGAACTTTCCAACAAGAAAATTTCCTTGCTTTCACAGAATTTTTCCTTAACACAGTTTCCATTCTGTTGGCAGCTGACCGGCTACATTTGCTCCCAACTTCCCAAGCAGCAGTGGTCAGACTAGCCCCGACCATTCCCACTTCCTCAGTCAGAACACTGTCTCACTCAGTCTGCAGGGAAACCCGAGGAGCAGACTCTCTGTCTTCTCTTCGACTCTGTACACTTACCTTGAACAGCCTTGGGAACACATCAGCCGGCTGTCCCCGGACTACAAACAGGCGGGAGTTCAGTTTCCTTAAACTCGTGTCCAGATCTTCCAGAGACTGAAGCAGGAACCTGCAGAACCCACACAGGCCTTGTTGGTGGTCAACATAACAGAGTCACTCTCTTTCCTAACAAAGCAGGGAGAAGCTGGTATCTTGTTGTCTATGCCAGACAAGCAGCATCATTCTACTGGGTTCTAGTCCAGGTGTGATATGGCAGGGGATGAGGGATGCCTCCACTGAAATCCTGCCTTTGCCACTTACTAGCTGCATGACTTTAGGCAGTTACTTAACCTCTTTAGCTTTTTACCCCCCTAATTTGTGATATGAAGTTGATGTTAGTACCTACCCCATAGAATCGTTAAGAAAAGAAAGGCAAACAATGAAGAACATTTAGTATGGAGCCTGGCATATAGAAAACCTGGGATAAGTGTGAGCTACTCCTACTCTTGTTGTTTCTCTGTGATCAGAGGCAAGTCACTTATTCCATCTCAGCCTCAGGCCCTGGGTATAAATATCCACCCATCACTAGGCGGCTGTGAGAATCAAAAGGGAGAACAGATGGGAAAGCCATCTGAAAAACAAGTGCAATACTTGGTATGGAAGCCTGAGGTCCTATTAGAGGAACAGGACTGCAACAGCCCTGGAAAATCTCACCTACCCTGGTCCAACAGACTCCCTGTCTTTCCACACTCATGCTTTGGGCTGCACGGACGTCTATTGCCACAGCCCCACAGCGTGGGCTTGGGCCCCAGTTCCCAGGGTTTTATTTGGCGGGTAGCTTATTCTCCAGAACTCCCCAGGGCTCTGGCCACCAGGTCCTCATCCCAAGAAGGAGAATGCCAACGAAGGTACTTCTCTGTAGGATATCCTCCCATGCTTTTGGGGGTAGGAGTTGAGACAGGAGAGCTTCAGATACTCAAAAGACCTAGCCTGAGAGCTGGATCACCATGGGAAAGGGACAGGAAATTAACATTTCCTGAGAGCCCTCAGTGTTTTATTTATTTACTTTATAGGACCACAAAAATTTACCACCTGTTCAGTTAGGCATAATTACCTTTCTGAGAAATTCCATCAATACATTTTATGATATGTTTTATCTTTAAATCAAGTATAATTAACATTTTAAACAGATTAACTATTCATGTGGTTCAAAATTCAAGTTACAAAAGGGTACATAGTAAAAGGTCTCCTCCTCCTGCGTCCTCCAGGAATTTGATTCCCCTCCCCAGAGGCAACCAATGTTATCAATGTTATTATATACCTGTTATGCTTTTTAAGTGCATTTTCAATTCTCTCAACACATTTTGAAGAGAAATAGTAGCTTCGTTTTATAATGAGGAAAATGAGACACAGAAAGGATAATTAATTTGCCTAAGATCATAGTTATTGGGTGACAAAGCTGGCAAAGGAACCTAGGTCGGTCAGGCTCTGAACCATGTTCTCTTCTCTGTGTTCCCTTTCTTCTGCCTTTTAGCGGAACATCAAACACTGCTTCAGGGGATGAGATGCTTGCAGGACCTCATGTGTTTGGAATCCCTCTCCCTGACAAACATAAACCTGACTTCAGGTAATCCACTGATGCTCTGATCTTCTTCCTCAGGAACCAAGCCCTGACAGGTCAGCCTGGTTCACAGATACCTCCTGCTATCTACCCGGTGGCCTCCCACCCAGCCCCGTCAACAACAGGAATCACCAGGTTTTATTTTGAGCGCAATAAAACCTGGCAGCTCCTCTGCAGCACATCACGTTCCTGACTATGGGAAGCTTACAGAAGCAGCGACTGCTCCCAGGCTGCCAACTAGAACCGGCCCCCGCTGCTGCCTCTGACGTCTATAGCATGACACTCCCAGGCAGCGAATGCCACAGACCCACATTCCAGCATGAGCTGAGTCCTGGGCTCAGCCTGGGGTGTCGTGCTAGCTAGCGAGCATGCAGAGACTCTCCAAGGGGTTATGATGGGAGACTGACAGGCTGAATGCTGCTTTATGTAAACCCCAAGCTCCACCTCTGCGAATTTCTGTTTTTGAAACACTGACACCCTCAGAAGAGGAAAGCTGAGACAGAGTGACGTACTTGTGTTGGCCTCCTCCCAGGCCTCACCCTCCTCTCTGGAGGAAAATAAGAGAGACCCATGAAAACAGCCTCCATGGCACCTGAAACCTGAGTCCTGCCAGGTAGCTGGCCTAGAGACACCTGGGGACTTAAATTCCACAACCCCAGGGCAGAGGGTCCTCCATCTGGGGCTCCCAGGAATGTCCCTGCCAAGCTCTCTAGGGGCCTCATCATCCATAGTCCACTAGGCTGCAGAGGACTTTGATTTGAAGTGACAAATGAGACTGGCATGCATGTGAAAGCTAGGTTCCAGCTGCCTCCTGCAGACTTTATTTTGAGATCTCATTTATTAAAAGGAGAGATTCCCTGCAGCATCTCTGAGGTACAGATAACTCCACGAGAGCCCTTTTCTTCTTTGACAAGAGATGTCAAGGCAGGGAGCAAAAGGCACGACTGTGAACTTAGCAACCAAGTGATAAAAATGATAATAATAGCAACAACTCACGCCTGATGAGCATTTACAATGAACCAGGCATGGTTCTACTTGTTTTACATACATCACCTCACTTAATTCTCAAACAGTCCTATGAAGTAGATACTACCATTATTCCCATTTTACAGATGAGGAAACTGAGGCACAGAGAGATTAACTAATTTGTCCAAAATCATCCACCTAACAAGCGGCCAGAATTCAAACCAGGGCAGTGTGGTTTGGCATTTGCATTCTTAACCAGCAGGCTCTCCTGCCTCTCGACCAGGACTCCCCCCACCCCCTGCCCCCCAGTACTGAGGCTGTGCTGCTGGGGACTCCGCCATCAGGGAGCACTACAGCCCAATTCAAAGGCCAGCACCTCTGTCCCAAATCTCTGCTCCTCTGGGGGATCAACAGCTGTGAATCATTCAGAAGCTTGCTGAAATACAGAATCTCAGGCTCCTCCCAGACCTCCAGAATCAGAATCTGCATTTTAGTAAGATCCCCTGGTGATTCCTTTGCACATAGAAGTTTCAGAAGCACTGTCCCAGAAAACTGAACTTTACCTCAAGCTTCTATTTCCAAGTTGCCTTTCTTTGCTTCTAGTTTGTTTCTACTAAACATCCTTTCTTTGAGATCCTGGTTTCTGCCTTCTCTTTGGCTCTCTAGAAGTGCTGTTACTTCCAACTTCCCTCCAGAGTCAAGCCCTCCAGGGCTCCTCCAGGAAGGGAGGCCTCACGATGACCTGACCCAGGAGCCCAAGCCTCCAGGCAGAGAAAGGGCAGCTACTGCTAGGGCATCACCTGTGAGGCCAGCCAAAGGATGCTCTGCATAACACCAAAGGAACAGGGAGCAGGGCTGCTACTGGGCAAACGCCCACTGGGGCCAGTGGGCACATCCTTCCACCAGAGAGAACCTTGGGCCTTTGTTCTCCCCTAGAGCCCTCCTCTCCACGTGGCCAGTTTCTCTTTACTCCCATGAGGGGAGCCTCTAAAGACAACAGGCCTGGGCATTGGAGGTGGCAGTGTCTGGGCAGGCAGCTCACCTTTGGCAGCCCTAAACTGAGCTCACATGCTGAAATTTAGAGCACATGGTCATGTGTGAACAGTTTAAGCTCACCCTTTGGATTAAACAACATGCATAGCTGAGCTGCATTACGTAAGTGCTCTGGAACCAGCAGCAGACAACTGGAGGAAACCAAATCAGAAATTTCCAAAAATACTGAAAGGACTCAGTAATTCAGGGACTCCATGGAGCTAGCCCTTTAAAATAAGACAGGCAGATCTTTAGCGAAAGACTTCTCTAGAAATGGCAGAACTGTTGAGGAATGTTTTGTTTATTTGTTATTAATAGGAGGAGGGAGGACAGTGAACTCTTTTTTTGGGTCTAGACTGTCCTTGACCAAGTTTCTCTGCTTCAAGCCAAGGTTATTTAACTGTAATGATGACATCATTGGCTGGCCCAGACTGGCTACATAAGATATTAATAGAAATTAATTTCTCCTAAGTAATTAAGAGAACCCCATGGAAAAGTATACCCCAAACCCACAATCCATAGCAGAGACTGATCTCTAAGTATCACTCGAATAAAAATATATTTATTCTTTCCTAATTTCAAAGAGAAAGATGAAGATGAAAGTTTTCGTCCCATTTGGGCAAATGGAAACATCTCCTCAGCAGCAGAAGAGTAAAGTGACTCCCTTGGGTACCAGTATAAACAGTTCCGAGAAACTCAAATATCCTTGCCAGTAGACCACAGTTCTCAATTCCCCTCTTGCTGACCAGGTTCCAGGGAGGACACACCCAACGTGGACAGTCCAACAGCGTTGAGCTAACAGCACTGGGAAGAGGGACACACCTCTCACCAGGTATTCGGGATGGGGGTGGGGGTATTCCCAGGTCACCTCATTTTTAATTCTGAGCAATGTGTGCTGAGATTTTATTTCTATCAACTCCCTCTGTCCCAAAAGCTCCTGAACACAGGTGCAGCAAAGAGCCACAGAGAAAATGACTCAGAGTGAGGGGAATTGTTGCCAACACTTACCTAGGTTGCAGTAGGGAGAGAAAGGTAAGGAAAAACCACAAGGATCTATTTTGAGTACCCATTTTAAAATCTAGAAGCGGCTCACATTCCACCCCCTCCCCTTTTTTTGGGTGAGTGTTTGGTTCTCACTGCAATACTTCCTTCCAGATGCAGTAAATTTGAGGACAGTGGGTCTGGGGGCAATGGCAAAGGGCTTAGCTAACTAATACTTGACAAAAAAAATCCTGAGGCTCATATTGCTACAATTACCCTATAAACTTCCCACTACTACCAAGGCAAGGAGTCTGCTAGCCCTCCTCCTATGCTAATAATATGCACATTCTTGGTTGCCTTCCTCTGTCCACTTTTGCTCTTAGAAAGTGCCATTCATGGTTATTTTAATCTGATTCATCTGCTGAAAAATGCTGTGTAGGAGTGAGTGTAGAAAGTGAAGGAGGATAATGGAGATACAGATTTTGATTTCCCCCATCTCCTGAAGATGGCCCAGGGCCCACTCTTCGTAGGGAGGGTTCTCAGAGGCAGCAACAGAAGTATTTGCAGAGCTATGATGTTATGCTACAGCACAATTCTCCCAGATGACTTCCAGACCCAGAAACAGCCACTGGAAGATTACACATATTGGAGTTATGCAGAGGTACGGCTGGCTCTGTCACTCCTCCCAAACCGCAACAGCATGAAACAGTCTGCAGTTCTGATCTCATTCTGATCCTGGGAGCAAAGAGCGTGGCGGCGGGTAGGTGGTAGGAGTGTGTCTGTGTCCAGGCCCAGCAGCAGTTATCGTATTCGATTTGTTCTGTGTTATTTCACCTCTTTCTTCTGTTGCCAAAACAAATCAAACCTCCCACCAATGCACTGCAACACATATCCCAAGTTGTCGGGCTCAGGTCTGGGGTTCTCAAGTCCAGTGCTTCTCTGGCTTTGCTGCACATGGCAGCTTTAAAGACCCTAATGCCCAGGCCATAACCCAGAACAATGAAATCAGAATTGGGAGAGAAGGGGGCCCAGGCATCTCTTAAAGATCCTTAGGTGATTCCCATGTGCAGTAAGGTTGAGAAACACGGCTTGAGTCTGTCTCCCTATTTTATTTACTTCATGGCACCTAGTTCTACTAAATTATGGTTGTTGACTTGTCTTCTTCCATGAAAATGTAGGCTCCAGGAGCTCTCAACACTGCATCTGCTTGTTCACTGCTGTGTCGCTAGCAGCACCTAGAGCAGTGCTTGGCAGATATTAGGCGCTCATTAAATAATTGCTCAATTAACACTTGCATTCCTACATGGCCTCTGACTTCAGGATTTGACGCAGACATCTGAGCTGCCACATCCCTTTTCTTTCACTTGCTCAAAAGCACAATCACAAGAGGGTGACAAGAATCCATAAACCTAGTTTCTAGTGAAACTGAGTTTAATTAGCAACAGAGGTTTTGTTGTTGATTTTTAATCTCCATTGCCACAAAGGAGCAGGGAGTCCTACGCAATGTCCCCCAAAACCCAATAGAAGAAGAAACTCCTTCCTGGCAATGTAACAAGCAAGTAGTCTGGATTCTATTTACTCTGCTCTGATTGGCACACTGCCATTGGCAGAGGGGCAAAGTCTCAGACTTGGTCCATCTTAGGCATAGTCGGTGGTTTAAGGTTATTTGTCAAACCCAACCTCCTATCTATAGAAACTGGAGCAAAGGCAGAGCAATAGAGCAGCCTGAAAACTGTGTGGGCAGGCTCTCCACAGGACTATCTTTAGTCACTCCCTCTATATAAATGGGGCAGGAGGTGGGCATTTAATAGACCCACTGCTAGGAGCATTCACTTTCCTAGCAGGGCACACACCTGGGAGAGGAAAGAATGGTGGAGAGCCAGCATGCCCTGGGAATAACCCTGCCCCTCAGTGCAACAAGGCCACAAGCAAACATCCTCCAGAACAGTGCAAACAAGCCAAAGGACTGCTGCGGGGCATGTTAGAGATGGGTACACAATGTCTCAGGACTCCTTGGTTTTAAACACTGATTACAGAGAAAACATCAACTACAGACACCACACACTACACACCATCAATCTTTTCCCATGATCCTGTCGACTTAATCTCCTGGGAGTCATCAAAGAGGGGCCCTTGCTATCATCATAGCTTTCCTGCTCCCTAATCCTTAGCACATCAGCTGATAAAAGTCTTATCTATCATGGCTCAACTGTCCTTTAAAATCAATCTCATGAGAAGAGGAGGAAAGAAGGGACACTTTGTTTGCTTTTTTTTCTAGCAAGCCCCGTAACTGCTGAGGGAATCCTCCAAATTGGGTTAAGTACCGCTCTCTGCTCTCTGGACACAAAGTGCCTCTAACTGAACATGCCGTTGGGGTCTGTATCTGTAATAAAGGGGAGATGGCACTTGCCTTATATAATGCTAAGCTAGAGTCTCTAGATACCTCCAGAGACAGGATGGTCTTGGAGGGAAACCAGGATAGGTAAAGAGATAGATTGAAACACACCAGAGGCTTAAAGATGACCTTCAGGAGCCCAGCAATGCCTGAAGAATACAGGCATATGCTGTGCTATCAATTCAGAAACCTGTTCCTGACTTTACACAATAGCTCTTGTCTTCCCCTCCCTGAGTACACCGCCGCCGAGAGCCCAGGACCAGGAGTCTCCGTTCTGCCACTCACTGGCTCCAAGTCCTTGGGCAGGTCAACTTTATGTCTTTAGGGCTCAAGAGTCTCATCTGTGCAATGGGGATCAGGATCTCTGTCCCACAGGAATGCCATGAGAACCAAAGAGAATAATGCGCAGTGCGAACGCGCCCTGGGCCACCCAGGAACGGGGACTAATTGCTTCCCTCGTCCCGGCTTCTCCTCTCCGGAAACCTGGCTCCGTCCCCCTGCCCCACCTCCCTCAGACCGGGGTCTTCCGGCAGAGGGACTCGGGGCAGAGTCCCTCCTCTGACAGCGGGCGTCCTAGAGGCCAGACTGTGTCCCCCGAGCACGCGACCCCACCCCAGACCCCTTCACCTCCATCGGTTGATCCCGACTGAGGAGGAGGCCGCGAACCAAGGGTCGAGGATGTAAACGCAACGCACGCAATGCGCCCCGCGCACGGCCGCCAGCAGCGCCGGGTTGTCGTGGAGCCGCAGCCCCTTGCGGAACCAGTGCACTGAGGTGGCGCCTTCCGCGCCGGCCGCCGGCGCCGGGGCCGCCGCTGCCGTAGTAGCCACAGCCGCCGCCATCACCGACCAGACTGCTCCGGCCACTGCCGTTCCGCCCAGGTCCGTGCCGCGGGCCCCGCCCCCAGCCCGCCCAGTGACCTATGACCCCACCGCTCCTCTCTAGGGCCCCGCCCCCGGGCCCTGGAGTGCCTCTACTATTGGCTGGGCGCCTCCCGCCGGGCGATTGGCTCAGACGCTCTGAGTCTGGCCCCGCCCCCTCACGTTCCCACCTTGTGTGGGCCTGCCTGGGAGGAGCCAGAGGAGGGGGTGTGTGACGCAGGCCCGCGCTCCCTAAGGAGGTCTGGGTGTGGACCAAGTCCCAAGGGACAGAGGATCTCAGATGTAGGCCTACCGCTGGAAGCTGTATGGGCTGGCGGGGTGGGGGTGGGGGGTTGCTGTGAGTGACTTACAGGACGGACAACCCATCTCCTACGTCATCATCGTCATCAATATCACCATCATCTACCGCACTCTATATATATACATCGTTAGAACATTCTACTTCACCTGCTATTTATTGAGTGCATTTTATATGCCAAGCAGTGTGATGATACCTTTACAGGACTGTGTCATTTACTACTCTCACCTCAGCCAAGTTGCATTCATTTCAACAAACCCTAGTGAAAGAGCTGTTATTCTCATTTTACAAAGAAAACTGAGGCTGCTGCCGGGTAAGTGACTTGTTCAGTATCAGAAGTCTAATAAAAGGGTTCTACCCGATTATTCTGAATCGGAAGCTTCTGCTTTTATCCACAAAGCCATACTTCCCTCTGCCCTGAGCAACCTGGCGTTTACAAGTGGTAGAGTTCAAAGGGTGGGGAGAAGTGCCCTGATGTGCAGCAGCAGAGGGGTTGGGAGTGGGGACTGGAAATGTGGAGGTCGTGGGTTGAGCTAGTGACTGTGCCATCAGATGAATTTTTCTTTTAATTCTATGTTTAGTAGACTCAGTAGTACCTCTTTATGCAAAGCACTGACCTGGAGTCTGTGTGGGATTCAGAGATGTGGAGGACTGTCCCCTCTCCTCCTCAAGGCAGACAAGTGGAGCTCTCTTATTCTTCTGGAGTCTAGCAGAGAACTTACTGGTTGAATGAATGAATGACAGGAGAAGCATATGAACACCTCAATGAAGCCTTGATGGTGGGCTAAGCTAACCTAGTCAGGTTGACCCTCTGGGGTTATCAAGTGAAGAGTCTGTCTCAATTTGGCTCTTGGTTGTGCCCATGCCCAGAACCCTTCCTGAACTTGGGAAATAGCAATGAAGAAATTTAGCAATTCCGTCAGCAATTTAGTAGCATCAATTGGCACAACTGTATAAGCCAAAGTGTTGCTGCAATCCTAGGCTCTCTCATTGTCATTTGCTTTGTACAAATTGTTCCCTCAAGCCTGGATCACACTCAGCACCCCACCCCCTTTTACCTCCAGTTTGTTCTGTGTCACTGCTCTGTGTCACTGCTCACTTGCTGTCTGGTCACTGCCTGCATAGTGCCTCACTCATTCTGTGCTTCCTCTTATCACTGGCCTTAGTCCATGGTACTTGAATTTCTTTCTTGTCTGTCTGCCTCATTAGACTATAAACTCCTGGAGGGCAAGGGTCGTGGCTCATTTACAGCTGTATTTTCAGGGTCTAGCTCTAGTGCTTGGCACTTAATGCTCAAGGATTATTTGAATAAAAATTGGACAGGGGCTAGAATTTCAGATTGGCAGAAACCTTTAATGATCTATACCAGTCCTAAACCTGTCCTTATTTGGGGGGGGGGGGTAGGCAGTTAGGTTTACTTACTTTTTAAACAGAGGTCCTGGGGAATGAACCTAAGACCTCGTGTGTGCTCAGCATGAGCTCTACCACTGAGCTCTGCCCTCCCCACCTTTGTCTTTATTTTTGAATCCCATCGCCAACTGCTTGCTGAGTGAGGAGATGCTACAGCTCATTATTTTTCTTTTAAAAAAAACTATGTATGTATTTAAATTGAGGTATAGGTAGTTGATCATTACTTTTCTTTTGAAGCTTTTTATTCCCCTTTCTCTCCACAAGTTTGATGCTCTACTAGGAATGGAACAGAGAGTGGAGGGAGATAGTCCTTCCCTGTAGCCTCAAAGATGGGTATTCTCTTTTTCTCCTCTGAACTCCCATGATGCTTTCTGTATAGAGTGTGAGCTCCACGAGGGCAGGGACTGTGTTTATCTTGCTCAACAGTGTATTCCCAGCCCCTAATTTGGTACCTGATATGTAGTAGGTGCTCAATAAATATTTGCTGAATGATTGTCATTTATCTCTTTCTATCCTATTAGGCTCTTATGAGAGGCAGTGTGGTATAATGGTTAAACTCAAAGTCTTGCACTTTTGGACTCACTGCGTTCAAATTCTCATACTGCTTTTATTTTATTCTATGTGACCTTGGGTAAACTAGTTGACCTTTCTGTTCCCCCCTTTCTTAATCTTTACAGTAGAGATGATAGTAGTAGCTAGGATATAGTAAATATTTAATAATAATCAGCTACTGTTATTCTGGGCAGCAGGAACACTGTCTGCTTTTGTCTTGCCACACTTCGCCCTGAGTCTTTACATATGAGTGCTCCATAAATTTCTGAGTGAATATAAGATTTTAATCAGTTTTTTAAAGTCCTCAAAATTATACCTATAATGAAAAACAAAGAGAAGTAATCACTACCAACCCCCTAAATCAAACAAATCAATTATTTTTTATCTTCATGTTGCCTCCAGATTTTGTCCATCAACATCAGAGTCCTACAGCTGTAATCAAGGCAGAGATGCAGTGTTACATGCATTTTTAAACAAAATATTAAGCATGTTTCATATTGCTATGTCACTGTGTTTGTTATTTTAATGACTGTGTAGTTCCTCAGCCAAGTTGATAAAGATGAATTATTTTATTGAATGATTGAGTATTGTTTGGATATAACAACAGGGAAACATTCAAGAATCAGGAAGTAAATCTGGCACTTGATAGAATTCTGGAGTGCAAAGTCCACTTTTAGATTTTACAGTTCAGAAGGGACATAGAGATATTAGAGAGAGACCAAAGAAAGCTGTAAATCTCTAAGTAGGTGAAATATAATCATATACTATTACATCTTTGAGAAAAATGAGAACTGTGCTATACATCTTGTTATTTCTTTATTTATATATCTACACCCTGTTACTTACAAGCATCTCTGAAGAGTGGTTGCCATGAGGATGCCAAAAAGCCCTTGTTTCCACTAAGGGCAGAACAAAAGAATGTTTACGCTGTAAAGAGTAAGAGATTTAAGGAAGGACTTTATACTAAGTGATATAGGAATGAGAGAAATTAGCCAAATAGCTGGGGGTTTCTTTCTTTGCCGAAGATATTTAAGAAGACAGAGGTCAGTTCCGTTTTGTCTTTTTGTTGTAGTCTTACATGGAGACTGGATTAGGCAATTTTTTACATTCCCTAAGAACTACGCTTTGGGTAAATATTTGATGATTGGTTGAAATGTAACCAGGGGTAGGAGGGAGGAAGGGATGTCTCTGGCGAGTTTAAGTAGCCAGCGCCCTCTAGTGGTCAGACTGGGAAAGAAGCGGCCGCTGTGCTTCAGGCTGAGCCGGGAGCATCCGGGCGCATCCTGGTCTCTAGTTAGGCGCAGTGTGCAGCCGCAGCCTTTCTATCTACAATTGACTCCAAAGCTTAGAATTTGAAAACTGGTGGCCAGAGGGGCAAACTAGTTTTGGAAATTAGGAATTTGAGGCCTTTTGCCAGGTTCACTGCCCCCGTTTGCTTCAGGCTCCACCTGAGTTGGACTCTGGGAAGGTGAGGGGACATGAAAAGAACAAGAAAGTGGTCATCTTCTTCAGAGTTCAGGCAAGTAACAGGCAAGGGAAGACGCCAGGGTGCAAGTAAACAGGTAGCCCCTTGTTAGTATTACTAAATCTAAACTGCACCCTCAATATGTAAATGAGTGAAACTGAGGCTGCCCTGGTTGAAGCAGAAATGGGGACTAGGAGCCCACTTGACTCCCCCTTCTGCTCCAAGGGGGCTCCCTAACCTTCCTAGAGGCACTAATCTCATCTAGTTTCCTTCCCCCTATTTTATAGATAAGAAAACTTAAGGTATGGGAGGTGGGGGTGACTTTGGACGCACAGCTGAAAACCAGTGTATCTCAAAGACAGTGGAAAGTGGACCTTGCTTCACAGGGTTATGTTAGGATTAACTGAGATGAAGATGTAAAGAGACTCGCTCAGGCCCTGCATACAGCGGGCCCTCAATACATTCCTTCCCTCCCTCTGATGCAGGGGAATGAAAAATGAGATAAGGCAGGGACCCTGTGCATAGCGATCTGGAGAGGAAGCAGAGAGAGTTTCGCTAGCTGGACGGGAACTCGTTAATATAACTCTTCTGTGACTGCAGAGCAGCCTGGGAGCCAGACTGAAGGCCTGGTGGAAATGCAGCTGCCCCCAACCAGCCCCACCCTCACCCCACAGTCTCTCTCTACCTGCCTGGGGCTCCTCTAGGACTATTTCCTCCTCCCAAGACAGCCCTACCTGGACCTGATGGGGAGTGGGAGTTGTAGAAATAAACAAAGACCACCCAAATGAGAACAAACAGGATATTTACTCAGAGCTTGCTATATAGCAAGGGAGTCAGCCACCATCGCTTGTAATTTGGCAAGGATTCGAAGGCAGGCAGACGAGTAGGAAAGCTTTACAGTGAGAAAATGGAAGGCTTCTGGTAGGTCCTGATTGGGAGCAGTTAAACTGATGGGGAAACCGGAGGTAGGCTAATTAGAAGGGGGCAGGGAGTCTTGTGTGATTGGTTGGTCCTCAGTTGGGACTAGGGGGTAGAAGCCAAAAATAGGGAAGTGGGCAGTCATTCCCCAAATGACTGTTCTAGGTTCACTGATGCGGAGGTAGTGGTTTGGCTTCCAGGACTGATTGCTGCAGAAGCTGTGAGTCAGAGTTCTATTGTCATATATGGTTTGGCCAATGTCTGTTGTAATTCAGTCTCTGAGTGTTCCGAGAGGGAACCCAGCTATGTGATTTGGGACACAGTGCTAACTTCTTTGTGCCTTGGTTTCCTCATCTGTGAAATGGGGATGTTAATAGTACCTGTCTCAGAAGTTAACACATGTCAAGTCTTAGAAAAGCCCCTGGCATGTGATGAGTAGCTAACAAATGTTAGCAATAATAGTAACGGTTATTATTATTTTTTTAACAATGATGATGATGGTGGTGATGGTGCTCAGTAGAAAGAGCACTGGCCTGGGAGGAGGGGAGCGGGTTCTGCCCTATCACCCTGTGGCCTTGGGCAAGTCAGTCACGCATTCCGAGCCTCAGGCTTGTCTGGACTCTGGGGCTGGACTCTGATTTCCAAACACATTCCCAGCTTGAACTTTATAAATTCCCCACTGGTGCTCAGCGACATCCTGCTGTTGCCCCTATACCAGTAACCACCAGCCTTTCTCCCCCACACCACCCACAGCCTTCTGTTATCTAAGCTCCTGGCACACCTGGACCAGGTGCTTCAGTGCAGCAGGCTCTGCTGTCCCCATTTTAGCCGGTTTCAGGTCCTAAATTTAGCCCTTTCACGGGAGCCAGTTTGCAGTGGGGGCAGGCGCTGGGAGAGGGCTGTTTCTGGTGAGGCAGCTGTGGAAGCAAATCAGACAGGAGGGCCAGGAGGGCAGAGTACCACACTCTGTTTTGTCCTTGGTGCCTCAGTCATTCAACCCTTTGGGGTCTCAGTTTTCTCATTTAACAACTAAATTTCATGTTTGTTGGCTCTTTAAATCATCTTGTTATCTCTCATCTGCATCAAAACTGGGGTCTTTGGCCCCGCATGGATTCAAACCCATCCAGACACACTGCACATCTTGCGCTTTTATGTGTGGACTGTTGCACATAAGGCTGTTCAGTTGTGTCCTGAGAGCTGAGGCCACCTGAATTTTGAACTATTTAGGTTTCTCTTAAATCTTGTCCAAGTGCAAATAACATTAAGAGTGTTGTCTCGGAAGCTGGTGATGGCTTTTAAAATAGATAGAATTAAGTCCGGATTGACCACGGCATTCAAGGCTGTTGACGCCATGGCCCACCCTCATTTTCTATCCCTCCCCTAACCACCCCTGCCAAAACCTCTCACCACTCCCCAGATGTGCTCTTCCCCCAGCTTCACCTTGTTTTCTAGTCTATCTTTCCTCCTGGAGTCCCCTACTCAGCCAGTAAGACTCAGTTCAAACATTCTGGCCCTTTAGAAGACTTGGTCTCTCCATCTTCTGAGACCTCAGGGCAATATGTTATTACTTCCATTATTTCACCTGTTATTGGGGCCTTGATGTATATTTACATGCAAGCCCCTCGAAGCAGATTTGGATCTTCGTATCAGTATGAAGTATGTGCCTGGCACATAGAAGATGCTGAAAAAATGCTGGATATAGTTAAGGGCACTGTGGTTAAGTACCCATGCTCTGCAGGCAGAGACCTCCATCTGAATCCTACTGCTGCCTCTTCCTTCTGTGTACCTCCCTGAGCCTCGGTGTTCTCATCTGTAAAATGGGGGATCAGTGATGGCGCCTGCTTCACAGCACACAGGAGGCTGATTTGAGCACTCAGCAGGGTCCTGCCTCCAGCAAGGGCCCTATAAATAGCAGTGATTACTAATACAAAACTTGAGATCTGGAAGGAGCCCTGGTATTTGGATCAACCCTTGGCCAGAGGGAGAACAGGCTCCTAGAAAGCTGTCCTGCTGGAACCCAGGCTTGGTGATGGCAGGGGTGAGCTTTCCCACCATTTACAGACCCACTGCTTTTCCTCAGAGCCTCGTTCCTAAATCCTGTCCAGACCCTGCCTGTTCCTTCTTTCACTCACTCCAAACATGCAGGATTGTCCTACTCCGATTTTTAAATAAATTGCACGCAGTTCAGGGCATTGGGGCTCACCAACTTCATTAGAAACCACCTGGGATTGTGGGGGGAGCTGCGAGGGAGGGGTGGTGAGAAGACTCACTCTCCACAGCCTTTTGCCAGAGGGACTAAAAACATCAGGAGTTACCCTGAAGAGCTGGGTGGAACAAAACGCCCAACAGAAGGGACAGGAGCGGGGAAAGCCACCCTGGGGCCAGGAGGGTACGGCGAGTGGAAGAGAAGTTTCTTTCAGCCCTAAACTCAGGGAAGATTGTAATTGTTGGCTTAACACTTTCATCAGGGTCAGGCTACAACACCTGCCCTGCAGGGACCTGGATCCTGGGGGGCCCCACACAGCTGAGGTGGAAGGCTCTGAGCTGACCCTTGCGTCATCAGCCCCCTTGGGAGAAGCAGAGGCAGCTCCCTGGCTCCACTTCCGGGAGGCTGTTACCTGAACCAGGCAGCTGTGCCAGGTGCTGGGAGACCTAAGCGCCAGTTTCCCCACAGGGCAGAGGAGTGAGGCGGGGAAAACCCGTGTCAGGGACTAGGGGAGGGTGTTAATGACCCTGCTTAACCTGTGAAAGACACGCAGTTCTCCCACGTTCAAACAGTGGCACAGACAGTGTGGAAAGGGCGCTCTCCCACGATGGAGCCCATCCCCAGGCCGCTTCCCGGCAGCCCCTGCGGGTGCCAGGGCCAGGCTCGGGTGCAGCTGATCCTTCGCCCCTTTCCACGGGGCCTGCTGGTCTCAGTGCAGAGAAGAGGGAACATTTGTCTATTTCCTCCCTCAGCCCAGCCCACGCTTTCCTCCAAGGGAAGGCTGGTTGTGGAGCCAAAGCTCTGTGGCTTGCCTGGGACGTAGAGATGTGAGGTTTCCCGAATCCCAACAGTTGGCCTGTGGTGGGGTCACAATCCTATCTCCCCTGAGTCTAGGTGAAGACTTAATGGCTTCAGCAATACTGTCCCTTAAAGGTTGTGGCCTTTCCCCAACCCTAAAGGTCACGTGGAGGTAGAAGGCCCTGGAAGAGGGGCAGGAAGGGCTGCTGCCCCTACCCTCCTCCCGGGGAGCTGGTGCCCTTCCGGAGAGCCGACTGGCTCTTCTTGTGGGGGTCCCTCCTCCCTAGGGGAGGACAAAATCCCAGAAATAGGAAAGGGGGTCAAGACAGGTTTGGCAACTTTCTGACATCACTTGGAAACACTGGTTCCCCTTCAACCACGGGATTCCCATCAGGTCTGTAAGGCCACCCTCTCTGGATCAGAGAGACAGCAGCATTGTGTTCATGGGCCTTCTACCTGGGCAGGCCAGGCCACCCCGGGGACTCCGGAGAAGCTCACACCTCCACGTTACTCTTCTCGTCCTCCTTGGGGATGGGCTCCTCCTGAACCTTCTTCATCTCCCGGCCCCTGACCCAGGTATAGGCGGAGGAGCCCCCCAGCACCATCATGTTGCTCATCCACCAGAGGAAGCTCTTGGTCTCCTCATAGTAGAGGACGGCCAGCACCGTCTGGGCACAGGCTTTGGCAGTACCAGACACGTTGTGGGTCAGGGGACTGGTGAACTTGATCTGCAGTCCTGTCACGTAGCCGATGGCAAAGCCAAACAGGCCCCCCAGCGTCATCACGACCCAGAAGTGGGCGCTGCCCAGCTGGGGGAAGTCGCAGAGGGCCCTCAGCTCGCCCAGCAGCAGGAGCAGGGGCAGAAAGAGGACGCAGGCATTGACGTTGTTGTAGAAGGTCAGGCGCCAGATGCTGTCGTCCACCGCCGGGAGCACCTTCTTGGTGTAGATGGCATTGAGTGAGACGCAGAGGCTGGCAAGCACCCCAAAGATGGTGCCCATCCAAGACAGGGTACCCTCTGCGCCCTCCTGGTCCACACCAAGCCAGAAGCCACCTGCAGTGGGGAGAGGAGAAGGGCAAGGGATTGAGGATGGGGAGGAAGAAGGACAGGATTTTGCCACCAAAGTTCACAAACTGTGTAATGCTGCCATGTGTCCAAAGTCTCCACTACAGGCCAAGCACCACACAAGGGCTGGGGAAGTGGCCTGGGACATGAACCCTTCCTCACGGAGCTCACATTCTGGCAGAGGAGAAACATTAAAACGATTCATTTTCCAATCACTTCTTTAATTACAATTGTAATGAGGTCCATAAAACAGTACAGGGTGCTGTGAGAACCCGTAACTGGGTGACTGTGCTGGCCTGGGGCATCTGGAAAGCAACATTTACAATGAGTGCTGAAGGATGAATACCGCTACAGCACTTAGTGATGAAGGTGACCTTGGGCAAGTGACTTAAGGTCTCGGAACCTTGGCTTCCTGGTCCGTAAAATGGGAGCCTACAATGAGCTAGAATCACTTGGGGCCTGAGGTTTTTGGGGACAGTCACTCTTTCTGAGACTCTCATCTTCTGATACCTCCTGCTCACCGACACTCCATGGTGCCCTGCTGCCCACCTTCGAGTCTACATCCCACAGCCTGGCACGCTGGGCTTTCCACACCCCAGCCAGCCCTGTCTCTGTACCACGATCGCCCCTAGTCATTTTTCTCATCTCCCTGCTTCTCACACCAGGGCTCAGTGTCCTTGTTCCTTTCCTGCACCAGGAACACCCTCCTCCTCCCTGGGAGATTCAACTCATTCTTCAAAGTCAAAGCCAGCCTCTCCAGGGTCAAAGTCTTCTTGATCCCCCAGCACCCATACCTCTTCCTGGCCTCTTCCTGCCTGCGCTTTCCTTCAAGACCCCTTGCCTACCCTGGGCTGCTGGGCACCTGCCCAAGGGGACAGTACAGTCTCTTTAGTTAGACCCCACCTCCCCAGAAGGCAGGGGCAGAATCTCACACATGCTGTATCCCCACCGTAGCAGCTGACACCGTGGTTTTGGTGTCAGAGAGATTTGGGCTCCAATCGGGTTCTGTCATTTAGAGGCTGGTGCCCTGGGGAGAATTCACTTAACTTCTCTGGGCTCCCATTTCCTTCAGCTGTAGAGATGTGGGTCACGTTCCTGACCTCCTACTCCAACCAATCTACTGTCCACCTTGCCACTGGAATCATCTTCCCAAGGTAAGAGCTGCTCCGGTCTCATCCTGGCTTAAAGCCCCTCTGTGCTTCCCCACTGCCCTCAGCAGATAGTCCATACTCATTTAACTTGGGCAGCCTCATGGCTGGTGAGCCTCGCTCTGGCACAGCCATGCAGAAATGCACATGTTCTTTCTTCTGCCTAGAGCATTATCTCCTCACTCCTTCCTGACATCCATCTCGTACTTCCTCCAGAAGGCTGCTTGGATGACCTCTGCCCTTCTCCTCCCCCACCCCTCCCCACCCCCCCTCCCAACCCCACCAGGATTCCCGCAGCATCTTCCTGTCCCAATCACAGCTCTTACTCCTCAAATATAACTCAGTTACTGCCCTGCACCAACCCCATGCCCTCCGGGAGCAGAGGCGCTGAGTCTACCTTTTCCGAACTTGTATCCCCATAGCATGGCACAGACTTGGCCATCAATTAACATTTGTTGAATGGCTGAATGAATGAATGGAAGTTGTTCTGGAGATGGTTGAGGATGAAAGGAGACAAGGCACCAACTACATTGTAAGCATTCACTTGCAGTATTCTCTTTCTTGGCAGAGCCTTTGCAAACAGGTACCCACAGATCAGCTCTGGGGGCACAGTGAAGGCCGGGTCCTAGCCAGAGCACCCCCAGCCCTCCTGCTGGTTTCCTTCCGAGTCCAGAAGACTGCCACCTCAAGGTTCCAGTCTTAAAGCTCCAGAAGGAGCTTTTAAAGATACTGTGTGACCTGAGAGGCAGGGAGAAGGATGAGGCCTGGAGAGTCATAGGAGACCTATTGTCCCCCTCAAGGAGGAAGGAAAGGGAAACACTGTGGAGGGGGGCCAGGTACTGGGCCATTAGGCAGGCCAGTGAACGCACCTGCCCAGCAGCTATATCACCATCAGCTACTTTGATTACTTTTTTTTTGTAGATATATATTTTTTATTGAAGTATAATCAGTATACAATGTTGTGTCAATTTCTGGTGTACAGCATAATGCTTCAGTCATGCATGAACGTACATATATTCGTTTTCATGTTCTTTTTCACCGTAAGTTACTACAAGATATTGAATATAGTTCCCTGTGCTATACAGTAGGAACTTGTTGTTTATTGCTTTGGTTACTTTTCAGACTTGGGCCTAGTTTCCCTACCAACCTCACCTGTCTGTATGCAAATTCTCCCACGAGGAGCCCCCCTCCCCCTCCCTCTAGGGTCAGCAGGACTGAAGTGGAGATCCCTGGGGCATTTGGCTAAGTGAGGCCTGGGACCCCATACCAGCTCCCTTGGGGAAGAAGTGGGGAGCAGCTGGGCCAGATCTGCCAGGGGTCTTAGTGGCCCCTCCCACCTAGACCTGGCAGCCCTAGATTCCGAAGCTGCTCAATAAGGGGAACGTTTTCTAGGACAGGTGGCCTGGGGTGGCCCTTCCCTGTCAACCAGTGCAACCCAGCCTGGGACTCTGAGACACCAATGAAGAATATGTAGGTCAACCAAGATGAAATTTGCAGCACCAGGAAGAACCCAAACAGGTTCAAAGAAAGATCCCATTCCTGGATGACAGAGCCCCAGGAAGACTGAAGGGGTGGGAAGCTGGGGGTCCTCTTACCGAGCAGGCGGCAAGAAAATATTCTGTGATCATGGAAATGTTCTATCATCTGTGCCATCCAACACAGTAGCCAATGGCCACATGGGGCTCCTAAGCACTTGAAATGTGGCTACAGAATCAGGTCATAACACCTGCAAGTGAAGAACTGAAGTTTTAAAATTTCATGGAATTTGAATTGAAATAGATGCATGTGGTCAGTGGCTATTGTATTGGATAGTGCAGTTCTAACCTCTAGGGGACAAGAACAGAGCAGAGTGGTTAGAAACATAGGCCTGGGAGCCTGGCCAATCTGGCTTTGCATCCCAGCCTAGTTACTTCCTAGTTGTGAGGCTGTGAGCAAGTGGCTTAACCTCTCTGAGTGTCAGTTTCCTTGTTTGCAGGGAGTTGATCATGGTGATGCTGCCATCCAGGGGACCTCTGGGGAACATAAGGAGATGCTATATGTGAATGATTAGCACAATGTCCCCATCAATAATTCTTACTTCCTGAGGATCAGGTCTGGAAAGACAGCTAAGTTATATCAAAGCATATCTCTTCCCACTGTCTCAGGCATTACTGTAAGCCTGCAAGGTCACAGGGTGATGGTATATTTACTAAAAGATACAATGTCCTCTAGAAAGAGCACCAGATGGGGAGTCAGGACACTTGAACTCTTGAGAAGCAAGAGAGTATAGTGGTCAAGTGTTAAGGAGCCAGACTGCTTGAGATCAGATCCCACCTCTGCCATTTATTAGCTGTGTGATCTTTGATGAATTACTTAACTTCTCTGTACCTTGGTTTTCCTTCTGTGAAATGTAGATTATAATCCCATCTTGTGTGAAGGGCCCTGACTGGGCCCCTAACTTGCTAGGTGGCCTCCAGAATCTCTCTGGACCCCAGGCTCTTCCTCATAAGATTTTCACAACAAGGGAGCTGGGACAGATCAAGTCCAAAGGTGTTTGACAGGGTTGTTCTTTCGGGTTTCGGCCCCCATTCCTACCCCCACCCCCATGCCATTCCCCATGGCCCTGGCTGGCCACTCACCAATGATGATGCTGCAGGTGAGCAAGGCATAGAAGGAGGTGGTCTGTTTGAGCAGCAGGTAGGAGAGCAGCACATTGAAGACGGTGGTGAGTGAGCGGCCCACGTTGTAGAAGGCCACGCCCACATACTTGAGGCAGAGGTTATTGAAGGTGATCATGCCGATGAAGACCACCGACAAGGGCAGGACACTGCGGGCCACCCTGAGGTCCAGGCGCAGGGTGGGGAAGTCCACGGCACCAGGGCAACAGGCGGCCAGTGTGCTGAGGCCCTTGCACAGCAGTGCAGTCACCAGGCATTGATAGAAGGTGACGAAGATGGGGGTGTCCAGCCGTAGGGAGGGGCTGTCCAGCAGGTACTTGTTAAGGAACACCATGGAGATGGACGTGACCCAGTAGAGAGAGACTACCAGTGCGATCTGCAATGCCCGCAGCACAAAGGGCTTCTCCTGGCTGGCCTCTGTCTCTCTGGAGGGGTCAGAAGTCCCCATCAGCGCCATGTGCAGGATCCTTGACCGCTTCAGAGAGGCCCTGTTCATGGTAGCAGAGGAGCTCGGTCACCCTACAGCCGGACTGATTTCCTAGAGTCCAGGATAGTGAGTTCACTTCTGCTTTCTGCAAGCTGAAGTCCTCAACTGTCACACGGGGGGTGGTCTGGAGGCCTCCCACCCTTCTCTTGGATGGAAAGGTTCTGCTCTGGGGTGAGCCCCACAACCTGCTCCCACCATGAGGGGGCTCATGAGACAAGACACGGGAATGAGATGAGGGATGGGGCTAAGGTTGGAAAGAGACGACCTGTTAGGGGAGAAGGGGCTGGGACCTAGCAGGGAGGAGTCACAGGAAGAAGGGAGGGGGAAGAGGAATGGAAAGAGAAGGGAGAGGAGGAGGAATGAAGCGCGAAGGTGCTAAAAAGGGCGGAAGCAGCATAGGGGAGAGAGGCAGAGAGAGGGCGGCACGGGCTTCTGTTGGAGAGAAAGGTTTGCAGGCCGAGAGGGGGAGGCAATGCAGGGAGCTGAACGGACGAAGCGCGTGCGTGGGGTTTGTAAAGAGGGGTGCAGGCGAAGTCAGAGGCGCTCAGGGCCCGGGTTCGAAGGACACAGGAGGAGGCTCGGCCGGCGCAAGCCCACGGCGAGCTGTCTTTCCGGGCGCCAGCCCCGGCTCGGCCCCGGAACCTCCGGACTTCCAAGGCCGCTCCCCCAGGCGAGGCGGGCCAGGAACTCATTTCCTGACACGCCCCGGACACCCTTCTTAAAGAGCCCGCACACCCGGTGTCTCCCTTAAAGCCACAGCTTCGGAGAAACGGCCTTCAGAGTCATGCTTGCGTCGACGCCCCGGCAGCCTCCCATCCCATGTGCGCTCCCCGCCCGCTGATGGTGGGGGAGGATCTCGGTAGACGAGGAAGGTTCCTGTGGGTGCTAGAGTCTCGGGCCCCTTTCCTGCAAACCCTCCCGCGGAGCCCCCCTCCGCCCCTGCTCCATCTCCTCCAGACCCTTGACTCCCCTCTACCTGGCCTATCTGCAGGTCCACCCCGCTCCTCATCCCCGGGCAGGGCTACTTCCCCAGAACCTTGGCACCGCTCCGCGTCCCTCGGCGTCTAGAGAACTCCCCCAACAGCCCCGCGTCCCTATACCTAACCCCAGCCCACTCCTCCAAAACCTAGTTGCAGTCCCCTCCTTCCCCCTACTTTCACCTCCCCTATCCTTCTCCGGAGCGTGAGACTTACAGCAGCTGCCCCCACCGCAGATTCGAAACCCCCCCAGCTCCCGGGTCCGAGCCTCAATGCAGCAACCCCTCCCCTCCTCGCAGAAAACCCTCTCGGTACGCCGGGCCCGGCGGCAAGCTCTGGTCCCAGGGCTGGTGTTCCCTGGCCGCGAAGGCGACCCAGCGCTCACCTCCACCTCGGCACTGGCTGCCCGCCCCACGCCACACTGCGCCGCACCTGCAGCGCCGCGCCCAGGGCCGAGCCCGTGGGAAACGACTTCCTGGTCCCATCTCCCGGCGCGGGCGCAGCGCCAACGTCGCCGACTTGCTTCCCACGTGGGCCCGGGGCAACGGCGGGGCACCCCAGGGACTGGCCTAACCTTGTCCCCGCGTTATCCCGCCGGTCGTGGGAGCAGGTCCCCTTCCCTTTTCAAGGCCACACTAGACCCCGTTATCCCGCCCAGGATTTCCCATTCCAGTTACCGTGGTTTGCACGTCCCAGGACCCGGCTGCATCCGTGGTCCGCCGCCGCGCACTCAGCTTGTGCTCCAGAAGTGGGGAACAGCCAGGATTCTTCCTGCCGGCAGTTAGTAGAGGGTCCCCCTCCCCCTCCCAGGGATTGGGCCTGGGCAGTCACTTCACCAGTCAGGCAAGGAGGACCGACCTCTTCCTGGTTCATCAGCGTTGGGTGGCTCACTTTCCCGGAGTTATCTTTATTGTAAAACCGGGGAGCTGGACTGTACCAGTCAGCCTCAACCTCCTTGCTCAAAACCATAGCTGATACGGTTGAAAGTAGGGACTACTACTTGTAATATTTCAAACACCATTTAATTAGTACCAATTAATTTATGGGTGAGATGTTTGAGATTTGCTTCCAAATTCCCAGAATACTCACTCCTCCAAAAAGAAAACCCCCAAAGGCTGATAGATAAAAGAAGACAGACAATTATTGAAGCTAGGCATAGGTACATGGAGGGTATAGGAGTCTCCTTACCTCTGTGCATCTTTGAAAATTTCCATCATAAAAAGGTAAAATCTGTGGTGTACATGACTTGCTAACTGCATAAACCCTTACCCCAGTTTAGCATAGCCCTTTGTGGGCTATGGGAACTGGAAGGGTTACAGGACACAAGCACTGTCCCACAGCCCTGGGGCAGGTGCAAACTCCCCAAGGGAGCTCTGCTCCATGTCTGTCCTCCTCCACTAACCCTCTGGCTCTTATTCTGTAACACCAGCATTACTCCTTCTTCCAGAAATGGGTCTTCCTGGTCTGGTCTTCAGGTGGAGGTTGCTATCTGATCACCTCGTCACGTTTGGGGTCAAATTACCCTTTTAGGGAAGGAAAGGCTTAAAGTGATTAAGCTGGCCACCTTGGAGAGTCTCATTCCAGGGCCAGACTTAAAGGTTGTGGGTTTCAGTTTATTAAGAGCAACCCTACCTGCTCTTCTCTCTTAGGCCTGATATTTCACTGTGACAAATACATTATTGACATACAGGGAGGGCGGACTTGTCTCTGAGAGGCCCTGGTTTCCTGGAAGGGCCTTCCCCCTTGGCACACTAACAGGTACTAGTGTACCTGATGAATGTGCTGACACCCGGATCCCCTAGTGCAGAGATACAGACTGCATACACACCAGAGGCATTTCACTAAAAGATCCAGAGACAGTCTATGCTGGATGTGTGGGGCACAGTCTGGGCTCTCCAAAAGGCAGGAGACCAAAGTGTATCCCTGTGTCCAATCTGCCCCTTTACCTTGCACCTGAAATTCCACCATTAGCTTCACTCCCTCGCATTAAGATTGCAACAGGCCAGTACAGTAAGTTTCACAGGTTCCAATCCTTTTTGTTCTTTCTGAGGGAAAGGGGAGGCGGGGGCGAGGGGGATGTTTCTTGGGGGTCTAAGGCCTCAGAAATTGTGCACTTTGCACAAACTGCTTGTACATTTTTCTTAAGGATTGTTAATTGTTTCAACCATTCGCAAAGGATGAAGTTTTAAGTCTTGTCAAGAGTAATTAGCCAGGGTGTGAACTTGGTGTGAGGTGGAGCATAAAATCATTAAGGTGGCAATTGGGCCCTTTATGGGCGTAATCTTATTTTCTTGCCTTGGCTAGGAGCTACTAATGATGTCAGAAGAAGATGATTTCTACCAGACAGGTGAACAGAACTAAACTCCCAGGTGTGAGGGACAATGGATTGGTACCTGTAGGGCCTGAGAACCCCTGGGAACACGCAGATATTGACTATCTCACTATGTGGTGGATGGTAACCAATTTTCTACCAGAATTCATTCTTCCATTGGTCCAAAATAATTGGATGGTTGCCCAGCCAGAGACCACATTTCCCTGCCTCCCTTGTGGGTAGGTGAACCATATGACTTTGTGGATGGTGAAGGGAGGGGAGTGGTGTGCTGTACTTTCCATGTCTAGGCTTTAAAACGTTAGATGGGTCTTACTCTGTGTTCTCTTTTTCTTCCTGTAACCCAGGACCCCATTGTGTCTGTAACCCAGCTGCGACCGCTGAGATGAAGTCAGTGTCTAGGGGATGTGGGAGCAATATGATGGAGAGAGTCTCTCTCTGGTCTCTGTGTGGAGCAGAGACACCTGCCAACTTGCCCTGTCCACCTGGAGACTGTTATACTAGAGGGAAATCAACTTACGTTCTTTCCGCACCTATACAGTGATGAAAGGGTCACTTTGTTATAGCAGTTAGGCCGTTACACATACTCACCAACTCTGTATTCCCTTTTCCTCACATATATGTGTATTCTCTAGGCAAACTTGAAAGCATGACATGTTAATCTGATCTCTCTCTCTTGCTTTCTCTCTATTTATCATCTGTCTATCCATCCATCCTAGACAGGACCTAGCACAATTCCTGCCCCAGTACCTCTTTGTAGAATGAACAGAAGTCAGACCACTGCTAAGAGTACCTGAAAATCAAAGCTGATTTAACATCTTTATTGGCCCTCTGCCTTGAAAAGCTTTCCTCATTCATCCCATATGGAATTCAAAATAAAAATTAAAACTAAACTGTTAAGTAAGTGTAAGCAGAGAAAAAAATAGTTCTGATTTTTTTTCATGATGATTAGAATGTTCTTTGGAAAATAATATATTCTTTCCAGGAAAAAAAAAATATGTCTTTCCATTGCCGGTACAGAGACACTACAAATTGCCTACTCCAAGAGTTGGCAAACTTTTTCTGTAAGGGACCAGAGAGTAAATATCTTAGACTCTGTGAGCCATATGGTCTCTGTCATCGCCATTCAATACAGCTGTTGTAGTTTTGTAAACAAATGGGTGCTGCTGTGTTTCAAAAAAAAAACTTTATACAAATAGACCGTGGGCTGGATTCGGCTCACTTTGCTGACCCCTGGTTCACCTTATATGAATTTAACCTTTCTTACTAACATTACCCATATACTGTTTGTATGTAAATGTGAACACCTAAGAACACTTATTCCCCAGTCTTCCTTGAAGCTAGATGTGGCCACATGACATATTTTGGCCAATGAGTTATAACCTGAGAATTCCTGGGAAGCATTTGCCTTCTTGATATAGGTGCAGTCTTGGTTGCGTCTTTTTCTTAAATGTTCTGTCTATAATGCAGACCAGAGGTCTGGAAGGGCAGCAGACATCTTGTAACCTCTACCAGAGACATCACCTTTATGCCCGGGTCTGGCTTCTGGGAAGCACCTAGATTTGGATGGTGCAGGCCTTTTTGGTTCTTTCGCGATCTAGAAGAGCCAAAAGCTTTACTCCCCAAAGCTCCTGTAACATGCACCTGGGTAATCTCCAAGCAGGAGTGGTGTTTCCCCCAGATTAGCATCTAACCCTTGGGGAGTAAGTTAGTCCCTTCTAGTGGAGGGTGTGCCACTGACAGCTAATGTTTCTCAGAGGGTGGCTCCATGCCCGGGTTTTCCATGTACAACATGGCAGTCCTCATAACAACGCTGTGAGGGGCAGCCTCTGGTTACAATCCCCACTTTACAAATGAGGAAACAGACCCCAGACATGTTGGATCACTAGCCCAAGGCTCCCCAGTGAGGAGGTGAGAGCTGTATTTGAACCAAGACCAATCTGACAGCTGAGCTAAAGTTTGTCCTGTTGCACGAGCCTGGCTCCTCCTGAGCTCGGGTTCCTGGTTGGTCTCCTGGGTCACTGGTCCTATGGGGTGACCCTGGCATCAGTGTCCTCTGTCCTGTTGCTGAAGGGCAAATGTGTGCCTAGGGCCGCATTGTCCACTGAGACTCGAGAGCCCTCTGGCTGATCCACTGTCCAATCTTTCTAACTTTTTCACCTATTAGCTTTATCTCCCACCTAGGTTGTAAACTCTTGGTGGCAGAGCGGAGAGTTATACAGTAGCTAATCATTTATCAGGCCCTGCTTTGTGCTATGCCCTGGCCTCAGTACTGCATGGACGAATTCTTCAAACCTCATGATAACTTTGAGAGGCTATCTTATTATTCCATTTTATGGAAGAGAAAACTGAGGTCCAGATAGATAAAGTAAGTCACCTAAGGTCATAGGGGATTGTAAGTGGCTGAGCTGGGATTTGAACCCAGGCCGACTGACTTACTCACTTAACTATTAATGTTATACTGACTCTCATTGTGTGTACAGCACTTTGCAGTTTGCAAAGCATTTTTACAAACATTAAAGAAAAATTCTCAGCACATCAGATCTTCAAGGTATGTTAGAGATTGTCTATTCTAAACCCCTTATAGAGAAGGAAATAGGTCCAGAGAGGGAGCAGTTCATGAAAAGGTGAGATGGGACAGGACCTCCACTCTTCTTACAGCCCCGCAAACTTCAAGCTCCTTCCCTGGACTGGAGCTCCATCCAGGAGCACGGGGGCTGTGCCATCGGCATCTCTAGTTCTTCAGCACCTAACACGGCACCTGGCACGCTGTAGGTGCTCAGGGAGTGAGTGTTAAATGAATGTGAGTCTGATTATTAGACACACCATTTCATCCCCATATGTCTTTGGTACCCCTCGTGGCATGTACATGATGCTTGGCATGTAGTTAGGGTACTGGGTTGGATTGTGTTCAACCCCCAAACTCATTTCCAGAACCTCAGAATAAGAACTTATTCAGAAACAAGATTTTTGCAGATGTAGTTAGTTATGTTAAAATGAATTCATACTGGTTTAAGGTGGACTCTAAATCCTATGACTGGTGTCCTTACAAGCAGGGAGATTTGGAGACAGAGGGGACACACAGGGAAGAAGGCCATGTGAAGATGGAGGTAGGGGTTGGAGTGATGCAGCTACCGGTCAAGAAACTCTAACGATAGCTGGAAAGCACTGGAAGTTAGGAGAGAACAGATTCTAGAAGGAACCAACCCTGGACACCTTGATTTTGGACTTCTGGCCTCCTGAATTGGGAGAGAATAAATTTCCATTGTTTTGAGCTAGCAAGTTTGTGGTCATTTGTTATGACAGCTGTAGGAAATTAATATGGTAGATCTGTGAAAAACAAAACCAAAAACTCTTGCTTGACTGATAAATCCCAGCAAGACCATGAGAGCAACAGCTTTTTCTCAGTCTTGACTGGGGGTGAGGGGAGGGCGGGTTTCAGCAGCTTACTGAATGCTTAACCTCCTCCTGGAGTGACATAGAGGCATAGAGGAAAGCTCCTTAGATTTCTGCTTCTTGGCCTGGTTACCTCAATCTTGAGACTTTGGATAATTTCTCTACCTCTCCAGATCTCAGTTTTCTCATCAGTAAAGTGGGAGGGGAGTCAAGCTTGCTGGTCCCTAAGGTAAAAGACTGGTTCTTGTCCTAGGTGGTATGTGGAGGGGCAAGGGAGAGCTTGGTGAAACAAAATGGAATGTACTGGCTCATGTCACTGAGAAGTCCAGAGGGAGTGGCTGGCTGTAGGTGCAGCTTGACCCAGCATCTCAAACAATGTCATCAACCAGATCCTGGTCTGGGCTCTTCTCCAAGTGTTGGCTTTATCCTCAGGCTCCATGAGACGGCAAAATAGCTTCAAGCATTCCAGACCTTACACCATTCGGGTTTTTTTTTAAAATAGACTTTATTTTTAGAACACTTTTAGGTTCACAGCAAAACTGAGCTAAAGGTACAGAGATTTCCCATAACCCCCCTGTCCCCACACATGCACAGCCTCCCCCATTAACATCGCCCACCAGACTGTTACCTTTGTTAGAATCAATGAACCTACACTGACGCATCGTTATCACACAGAGTCTGTAGTTTACATTAGGGTTCGCTCTTGGTGTTATACATTCTGAGTTTGGACAAATGTATAATGCATGTAGCTACCATTATAGTCTCATACAGATTTCATGCCAAGTCATAAAACACCACTCAATTTTAAGTCTGGTGGGGAAAAAAAAAATCACTGTTTCTCAGAAATCTTGAGGTTTACTCTCATTGGCCCAGCTCAAGTCACATGACCACCCTTGACCAATGATTGTGACCAGGTGGATAAATCTAACCTCTGGCTTAAGCCCTGCCTAACAAGCTCCATTCCTGGGACCCAGAAAAGGTGGTCTGAGAGCAGCAAAGCTTTGGCTGGGGAAGTAAAATTTAGGAGGTGTTGCCAGAAGAGGGAGGATGGACACTGAACTGGCAAACTGCCGGTGTCTGCTGTGGGGGATCTGTATTGGATGGGGAAGAGGGTATATGGAAGGTTGCCTAAACCTCTTCATTCCTCCTTTGTTCCTGTGGTTCCGCCTTGTTCCGTGCACTCCCACCCACCCTATACCTGGCTAACTTCTTGTCCGTAGGACTCAGTGCAGACATAACTTCCTTAGGGAGACCAAGAAATTAGATTAGTTCCCCCTGTTCTGCACTCCTGCCATTTCCCTTTGTCGATGAGGTGTGAAGACGGGATACACAGGAGGCATCTGTTCCGTTTTTGGGTAAGACCATCTTCATCTCTTTTTGGGAGTGCCCCTTCTTAGCCTCTTGCAGTCTTTGGGGAGCATCAGTCTACTGCTGGCTTTCCTCCAGCCAAAGGGATGGGTATGACCAGAAAGTCCATTGCTTAATTTTTTCCTTCTCTGAAATGGAAAAGAGACAACAACACAAAATCTAAAATTGGCTACTGCTGATTCATGGTGGCAGCAATGCCCAGAAAGCCCACTTACCATTTCCTGTCACTGAGACCCCTCAGAGCTGTCCTGCTTGATGTGCTCCCCAGCCTTATTCTTCAGTTTTCCCTTGGTTCTGCAAGCAGTCTTGGACTCTTCCAATGGCCTCTTTTTTTGCATAAGTTGGCTGGAGTCTATACCTATTGCTTGCAATCAAAGAACCCTAGATGCTACTGTGGGCACTTCCTTCTGTCCGAGAGGAAGGGTCAGGGCAGGAATCGGCCAGCTCCAGGGAATGAATCTAGCCAGCCTAGCCCCACTTCTCCCCATGTGCTAGATATCCAAGCACAGGGTGGAAGAAAGGAAAAGGGCAGGGCAGAGGAAGTGTAGATCAGGGTGTGTAAATACTGGTATGTTTGCAGAAGGGCTACCAGCAGGTGGATATAGGTCAAGATTGGCTTCTTTCTCTGGTTCTTTGCTGTAAACCTGGCAGGTGGGACATGCTGGTGAGGTGGGCTGTGTGGATACCTCAGAGTTGAAATTGGTTTAATTTAACAAACATCTTCTGATTGCTCTTTCTGCTCGATGCCCCACTGCACCCCCTCCCCAGCTCCAGCCCTGACCTCTCTGCTGGGTTCACTGTTCAATTCATATGATTTATGAGACACCTTACACCGACATGCTGATGGCATTATTGGGGTCATTAATGCAATCAAATCTATCTTGTACACTATAGTGTAACTGGTTACTTCTCTCTCTCCAATCAAGCTCTCTCTTGTTCGCCACCATATCCCTGGTGCCTAGCACAGAGCCGGGCACATAGTAGGTGTTCAATAAAGATTTGTTCACTGAGTGGAGGAAGAGCTGTCTCTGACATGATGGGAAGCCAACTGCCCTGCTGAGTTCATGAAAGAGACATCCCAATCTTGTGGAGAACCATTGTGAGTCAGCATGCACTGAAGTTCAGTTTCAACCTTCCAACTCAGCCAAACCCTTCTAGTTAATCTGGCTTCAGCCTTTGGAAAGTCAAAGAGTTGAATGCCTGTTTTTGTGTCATTCCTGAGATCCTTGAAATTGTGCAAGATCAATCCAAATGATCCTGTAATCAGGAAAAGGACCTCATATTTAACCAAAGTGAATACAAATAAGACAGGTCATATGGATTTATTATTAATATTGGAACATTTTCAAACATATATAAGCATTGTAGGAGTAACCCAAACTGAAAATTCTTTTGTGCTTTATATACTGAGATTATTTCAATCAGTTGGTAAATACACATATATTTATCATTCCAGGATAAAATGGTACAATAATTAGTGATAATGGATAACTTACTTTTATGTGCAAAATAATTGTAGTTTCAAATATTTAAATCAATAGGAAATAGACTGATAGTTCATATGAATACTAAGAGAGGGTGTTAGCTCGATAACTTTAGAAAAAACGTTTTATTCTTTTGGAACCAATAAATGTTTATACAAATTTAAATAAGAGTACTAGGAAGAGTAATAGAGATTCAATTATCTTTTATATTTCCACTCTTTATGGAATTGTTTGGCAGAGTAGCATTTTTAATGTTAAACAAAATAGCTTTTAAGAACTTTATTTAACTTGTGGTTAGTTATTTAATTCCATTCAGACTATTAATCTTTTAAGAAAAAGTCCATTTAAGAATTATTCATATCTTGTGGGATCAATTAAAAGCAAAATGTCTGTTTTGCCTCCTCAGAATTTTACAGGGAAGAGACATTCTGGTATCAAGCACAAGAAAGTCCATGATAAACTAACTTCCATTCAGACAAGACAAAGAAGATAAAAAGTGTGAAGGAAAAAGAAAGGTGGTTAAAGTTAAAGAAGTATCTTGCACTTTTATAAATACAAATATCTTATTCTCCCACTAACCCCAGTAGAAAATGGGAGGCTACTTAGTGTGGCAAATGTGCAGCATATAATTGGGACAGCAGTGTAACTGCTGATTACAGGGAAAGCAGAATTCCTGCACATAATGTCCAGTCTCTTTAAAGTTAGGTTTATTGCGGGGAGAGAGTAGAGCGCATGCTTAGCATGCTTGGGGCCTGGGTTCAATCCCCAGTACCTCTTCTAAAAACAGACAGAACCTGCCCCTGATGTCCCCCCCAAAAAAAGGTAGGTTTGTTGAGGCATACATTATGTACAGAAAAATTTATATTTTAGGTGTACAGTTCTATGAATTTTGACAAATGTTTACACTTGGGTAACCACCACACTAATCAAGATAGAGATGGAGGGTATAGCTCAGTGGCAGAGCACATGCTTAGCATGCACGAGGTCCTGAGTTCAGTCCCCAGTCCCTCCATTAAAATGAACAAACAAATAAATAAATAAGCCTAATTA